>NC_045442.1:65096246-65245791 GCF_002776525.5 Piliocolobus tephrosceles
GGCTGGAGTGCAGTGGCCGGATCTCAGCTCACTGCAAGCTCCGCCTCTGGGGTTCACGCCATTCTCCTGCCTCAGCCTCCCGAGTAGCTGGGACTACAGGCGCCCACCACCTCGCCCGGCTAGTTTTTTGTACTTTTTAGTAGAGACGGGGTTTCACCGTGTTAGCCAGGATGGTCTCGATCTCCCGACCTTGTGATCCCCCCGCCTCGGCCTCCCAAAGTGCTGGGATTACAGGCTTGAGCCACCGCGCCCGGCCACAATCCCAGTCATTTCATCTTCCAGTAATAGTATATTCTTCTAAAATGGTGACTAAGGACTCTTTAAAACCACAGTCATTATCATAGTAGAAGAAGAACAGTAATTTATTTATTATTTTTTTGAGACGGAGTTTCACTCTTGTTGCCCAGGCTGGAGTGCAGTGGTGTGAGCTCAGCACAGTGCAACCTCCGCCTCCCCAGTTCAAGCAATTCTCCTGCCTCAGCCTCCTGAGTAGCTGGGATTACAGGCACCCACCACCACACCTGGCTAATTTTTTGTGTTTTTAGTAGAGATGGGTGTTTCATGATGTTGGCCAGGATGGTCTCAAACTCATGACCTCAGTCTCCCAAAGTCCTAGGATTACAGGCATGAGCCACTGCGACTGGCATAGTAATTCTTTTTTTTTTTTTTTTTTGAGGTGGTGTCTCGCTCCGTCGCCCAGGCTGGAGTGCTGTGGCGCGATCTCGGCTCACTGCAAGCTCTGCCTCCCGAGTTCATGCCATTCTCCTGCCTCAGCCTCCCAAGTATAACTGGGACTACAGGCCCCTGCCACCACGACTGGCTAATTTTTTTTTTTTTGTATTTTTATAGTAGAGATGGAGTTTCACCGTGTTAGCCAGGATGGTCTCGATCTCCTGACCTCATGATCCGCCCACCTCGGCCTCCCAAAGTGCCGGGATTAAAAGCGTGAGCCACTGCACCCGGCCCATAGTAATTCTTATAATCATTAAATACCTAGTGTGCACATTGCCGTTGCTATCTTTTTTAAATAGTTTGTTTGAATCTGGATCCAAATAGAATTCTTACATTGCTACTGATTGATATGAGTCTTAAACATTTTATAATCTATAGTTCCTATTTTTTCTTTGCAATTTTCTGTTGAAAAAACTGATTTGTTGGCCAGGCGCGGTGGCTCACCTATAATCCCAGCACTTTGGGAGGCTGAGGCCAGTAGATCACCTGAAGTCAGGAGTTCGAGACCAACCTGACTGAGATGGTGAAACCCCATCTCTACTAAAACTGTACAAATTAGCAAGGCATAGTGGCACGTGCATATAGTCCCAGCTACTTGGGAGGCTGAAAAAGGAGAATCGCTTGAACCCAGGAGCTGGATGTTGCAGTGAGCTGACATTGTGCCTCTGAACTCTAGCCTGGGCGACAATGTGAGACTTCGTCTCAGAAAAAAACAACAACAGAAAAACTCATTTGTCTTATGAGTTTCCCATAGTCTGTTTTGCTGATTTGCATCCCTGTGGTTTTTATTTTTATTTATTTTTTTACTGTTAACACCACTCAAAGGTGTGGTGGGTTTTCTTGTTTGTTTGTGTTGTGTGTTTGTTTTTGTTTTGAGACAGAGTCTTGCTCTGTCGCCCAGGCTGCAGTGCCATGTAATTCTTTAATATCATTAAAAAATGAAAGCATAGGCCGGGCGCGGTGGCTCAAGCCTGTAATCCCAGCACTCTGGGAGGCCGAGACGGGTGGATCACGAGGTCAGGAGATCGAGACCATCCTGGCTAACACGGTGAAACCCCGTCTCTACTAAAAAATACAAAAAACTAGCCGGGCGAGGTGGCAGGCACCTGTAGTCCCAGCTAGTCGGAAGGCTGAGGCAGGAGAATGGTGTGAACCCGGGAGGCAGAGCTTGCAGTGAGCTGAGATCCGGCCACTGCACTCCAGCCTGGGCGACAGAGCGAGACTCCGTCTCAAAAAAAAAAAAAAAAAAAAAAAAAATGAAAGCATGATCTCAGCTCACTGCAGCCTCTACCTCCCAGGTTCAAGTGATTCTCCTGCCTCAACCACATGAATAGCTGGGACTACAGGCATGCGCCACCATGCCCGGCTAATTTTTGTATTTTTAGAAGAGATACTGTTTTGCCATGTTGGCCAGGCTAGTCTGAAGTCCTTATCTCACGTAATCTACCCACCTCAGCCTCCCAAAGTGCTGGGATTACAGGCATGAGCCACTATTCCCAGCCTCCATTCCCTCGTTTCTTTATCCACTGTCAATCACTGAGACAGGTATGTCTCAATGGATATACCTGTTTTGGATATTTTGTGTACAGTCATGTGCTGTATAACAATGTTTTAGTCAGTGATGGACCATATATACAATGGCACATATTCGATGGTGGTCCCATAAGATTATAATGGAGCTGTCCTATACAGGTGTATCAGTTTTTACCTTTTATGCCATGTTCTTACTGTACCTTTTCTGTGTTTAGATATGTTTAGAGACACACATACTTACCATTGCCTACAGTGTTCAGTACAGTAACATGCTGTTTAGGTTTGTAGCCTAGGAGCGATAGGACATAACATATAGCCTAGGTGTGTGTAGTAGGCTATACCCTAGGTTTGTGTACGTACACTCTGATATTTGCATAATGATGAAGGTGCCTAACAATGCATTTCTCAGAATGTATCCCTGTCATTAAGCAATGCGTGACTATAAATGTAATCATACAATATGTGACTTTTTATGTCTTGTTTCATTCACTTAGCATATGTTTTTGAAGTTCATTCATATTATAATTTTTATTATGTACAATGAAATGCAAAATCTTTGTACATTTGCCTATTTTTGAAAAATTCATATGTGTGTAACCCAAACCCTTATCACCATATAGAATATTGCCATCATCCCAGAAAGTTCCCTCATGCCCATTCCCAGTTAGTATGTCCGGTTCAGAGACAACCAGTGTTCTGATTTTTCTTCCACAATTGATTGGTTTTGCCTATTCTGGAACTTCATATAAATGGAATTATACTGTGTGTGTTCATTTTCTGTTAAGACTTTATTTGACATTTTTTTTAAGGTTCGTATTGTTCCATGTGTTTCAGTAGTTGGTTTCTTTTAATTGCTGAATGGTATTCTGTTTGAGTGTACTGCAGTTTGTTTATTCTTTCATCAGTTTTTTGATGGTCATTTGTCTATATTGTTTTTTTTTTTTTTTTTCCTGAGACGGAGTCTTGCTCTGCCGCCCAGGCTGGAGTGCAGTGGCTGGTTCTCAGCTCACTGCAAGCTCCGCCTCCCGGGTTTACGCCATTCTCCTGCCTCAGCCTCCCGAGTAGCTGGGACTACAGGCGCCCGCCTGGTCGCCCGGCTAGTTTTTTGTATTTTTTAGTAGAGACGGGGTTTCACCGTATTAGCCAGGATGGTCTCGATCTCCTGACCTCGTGATCCGCCCGTCTCGGCCTCCCTAAGTGCTGGGATTACAGGCTTGAGCCACCGCGCCCGGCCTATATTGTTTTTAAGTGCTGTTGAGGAGAGTCTTTGTCTTACAGTCTCCCAGGAAGGCTAATTCTTGACCGGATAGTTTACTACACAAGAGAAATATTTTACAATAATTTTAATGAAACAAATACTGTGATATTTTCTTTCTTCAAAGCATTTGGCCATCCAGTGTCATTGGTCTCAGAGGCCGGCAGTTATTGGAGATGTCCTTCAAGTGTACAGTGGGTCTGAAGGGAGGGCTATTATTTTTTGTGAGACCAAAAAGAATGTAACTGAAATGGCCATGAATCCACACATAAAACAGGTAAGTCTTTTTTTCATGCTTTCTCTAATTGAAATTATGGGGATGAATCACTGAACGAAAATTATATTGTCCTTTGTGGACTAGATTTGATAGTCATTCTCAAAATTGAGTTGTAAGGCTGGGTGTGGTGGCTCACACCTATAATCCTGTGACCTAGTAAGTCAGGATAGATTTTATCAGTTTTGTTTGTTTGTCTTGAGACAGGGTCTCCCTGTTATGCCCAGGCTGGAGTACAGTGGGACAATCATGGCTCACTGCATTCTTGACTTCCTGGGCTCAGGTGATTCTCCCACCCCAGCCTCTTGAGTAGCTGGGACTACAGGCACGTGCCACAATGCCCAGCTAATTTTTTGCATATTTTGTAGAGATGAGATTTCACCATGTAGCCCAGGCTGGTCTTGAACTCCTGGGCTCAAGCAATTCCCCGCCTTCCCCACTCCCTGGCACCCGCACCCGCCCCCGCCTTGGCCTGCGGAAGTGCTGGGATTATGGATGTGAGCCATCACACCTGACCTCTATCAGATGTTATCATTTTTTTTTTTAAACTTTGAAAATGTGATCTGGAAAATATAAAAGTTGAAACAAAATGAATTTCTATGGGTAAGAGAGAGTAATATTTTAGAGTTGTGTTACAAAACTACAAATTTTTATTAAATTACTAAATCAGAATACTAAATCCATGTGTCTTTTTCTTTCTTAAAAAAATATATTTTGGCTGGGTACGGTGGCTTACGGCTGTAATCCCAGCACTTTGGGAGGCCGAGGTGGGTGGATCGCCTGAGGTCAGGAGTTCAGACCAAGCCTGGTCAGCATGGTGAAACCCCGTCTCTACTAAAAATATAAAAATTAGCCGGGTGTGGTGGTGGGCGCCTGTAATCCCAGCTACTCAGGAGGCTGAGGAAGGAGAATCACTTGAACCCAGGGGTGGAGGTTGCTGTGAGCTGAGATTGTGCCACTACACTCCAGCCTGGATGACAGAGTGAGACTCCATCTCAAAGAAAAAGAAAAAAAAACCTTTTATAGAAAATGTCAAACATGTACAAAAGTTGATAGAATCATGTAATGAACCCCTGTGTATTCATCCACCAGCTTCAATAATTATTTTATCTATATGCTAACCTACCTCCTCTTTCAGAATTATTTTTATGCAAACCCTAGATCTCATGTTATTATATCCATAAATGTTTGGGTATGTATCTCTAAAAGAAAAGGATTTTCAGAAAAAAAACCAGCAATACAGTTATCACTTCTAAAAAAGTATTTCAAAATATTAATTCATTTTACATTATCAATTGTCTTAGAAATGTTTGTTTTCTTTTATTGTTTGTTTTCTTGAATCTGCATCCAAATAAGATTTTTACATTGTGTGATTATTAAGTCGCTTTTATATATGGATTTCTCCTTTATGTATTTTTTATAGCTTTTTTTGTTTAAGAAACTACATTGTCATAAATCTAGAGTATTGCTTCCCCATGATGTCATTTAACATGTTCCTCTGTCTTCTGTATTTTCTGAATATTCAGATTTGTTTGTTTGTTTGTTTAGGGCAGAACTGCTTCATAGGTGGTGTGCTTCTGGCAGGAGATATATGTGTCTATTTCTTTTTGTGATGCTAACATCCACCAATAATCAGTGCCATCAGTCCTTATGTCAGTGTCTCCAGTCATTTTTGTTGTTTGTGACTTGTTATTGGGTAGATTCCTCAGAAAGGGCTTATGGAAACAGTACTGCCTGTTGATAATATCTTATATGTGACTTTATACCTGAAAATTATTTTGGCTGTATATAAAATTCTTGGTTCACATTTTCTTTCCTTCATTGTCTTAAATATGTTACTTTACTGTTTTTGGAACAAAGCATTGCTATAAAAAGTGAGATGCCAGTCTAATCTTTTTTCCTTATATGTGATTTTCTTAAAATCTTTTTTCTAAGCGATTTCCTTTAAAAATCAGTGGTTTTACTAGAATATATTTTTGTGGTGTTCTTTGTCAGTTTTTCTGGGTACACAGTGTTTGCTTTCAATTTGTAGTTTCATATGTTTTTTTTTTTTAAAGTTTCATCAAAATTTTCTTGAATTACAATTTTTAGCGTTTGGTTTTCCAGTTGCTTTGATTTTCTTCTTTAGGGGCTCTTGTGCATGTGTTGGCTCTCTTTTTTGAATCTGCCTTCTCACATCAAATCTTTTTCGTCTTTTTCCTTATTTAGTTTTCAAAATTTCTCTCTCTTGTTTTTTTAAGAGACAGGATCTTGCTGTGTTGCCCACATGGGAGTGCAGTGGCTATTCACAGATGTAATCATGGCACTTGATAGCTTTGAGCTCCTGTAGCTGGGACTGTAGGCATGCACCACTACACATGTCTCAGAATTTCCCATTTTTAAGAAATCTGTTGTGTTTATTCAGTCTTTTACTCTTTCTAGTATAGTCTTCATTTGTGAAAAGTTATCTTTTATTTCTACTTCTTTCTTGATTTATCTCATTGAAAAACTGAAAAGTTTTTCTTGATTTTTGTTCTTTACCGTAGCATTAAAATTTTTTCTTTTAGCAGGCATGGTGGCTCGTACCTGTAATCTCAGCACTCTGGGAAGCTAAGTCTGAAGGATTGCTTGAGCCCAGGCGTTCAAGACAAGCCTGGGCAACTTAGTGAGACCCTCTCTCTACAAAAAATAAAAAAATTAGCCAGAGGTGGTGGTGTGTGCCTGTAGTCCCAGCTACTTGGGAGGCTGAGGTGGGAGAACTTCATGAGTCCAGGAGCTAGAGGTTACAGTGAGCTATGATCATGATGCTGCACTCTATCCTGGGTGACAGAGTACGACCTTCTCCCTTTGTTTTTTTTTTGAGAGTCTCCCTCTGTTGCCCAGGCTGGAGTGCAGTGGTACAATCTTGGCTCACTGCAACCTCTGCCTCCCGGGTTCAAGCGATTCTCCTGCCTCAGCCTCTTGAGTAGCTGGGACTACAGGCACGTGCCACTACACCCTGCTATTTTTTGTATTTTTAGTAGAAACAGGGTTTCACCATATTGGCCAGGCTGGTCTCAAACTCCTGACCTCGTGATCCGACCGCCTCGGCCTCCCAAAGTGCTGGAATTACAAGGTGTGAGCCACCGCACCCAGCTGAGTATGACCCTTTCTCTAAAAAAAAAAAAAATCTGTGTTGGTGTGTGTGTGTGTGTGTGTGTGTATATATATAATTTTAAAAACTTTTGTGTATTTTTTATATATTTTATATATATAATATATATTTTATTTTATTTTATTTTATTTTTTCTGAGATGGGGTCTTTGTCACCCAGGCTGGAGTGCAGTGGCATGATCTTGGCTCACTGCAGCCTTCACCTTCCAGGTTCAAGTGATCCTCCCACCTCAGCCTCCTGAGTACCTGAGACCACAGGTGCGTGCTACCATGCCTGGCCAAGTTTCATTTTTGTAGAGATGGGATCTCTCTAAGTTGCCCAGGCTGCTCTGAATCCTGAGCTCAAGCGATCCACTTGCCTCTGCCTCCCAAAGTGCCGGGATTATAGGCGAGAGCCACTGTGCCCAGCCAATATATGATATATATGTATATTTTATTTTATTTCTTATTTTTTTGTTTTTTATTTTTTTGAGACATAGTTTCACTCTATCACCCAGGTGGAGTGCAGTGGCAAGATCTCGGCTCACTGCAACCTGCTCCTCTTAGGTTCAAGCGATTCTTATGCCTCAGCTTCCAGAGTAGCTGGGATTACAGGTACACACCACCATACCTGGCTAATTTTTGTATATTTAGTAGAGATGGCATTTTACCATGTTAGCCAGGCTGGTCTCAAACTGCTGAGATGTGAGTGATCCATCTGCCTCGGCACTCCTAAGTGCTGGGATTATAGACGTGAGCCACCGTGCCCAGTCATATATGTTTGAGTTCATTCAAAATGATATGCTTTTATTTATTTTGTGGATAAGCCTTTCTAGATCACTTTATTTGTGGAGGTAGTCTGCTTTTTTTTTTTTTTTTTTTTTTAAACGATGTAGTTAAGCTCTGTGACCCAGGCTGGAGTGCAGTAGTGCGATGTCAGCTCACTGTAACCTCTGCCTCCTAGGTTCAAGTGATTCTTCTGCCTCATCCTCCAGAGTAGCTGGAATGGCAGGCGCCAGCAGCACACCCAGCTAATTTTTGTATTTTTAGTAGAGATGGGTTTTCACCAAGTTGTCCAGGCTGGTCTGGAACTCCTGACCTCAAATGATCACCTAGGCCTCCCAAAGTGCTGGGATTACAGGCATGAGCCACCGTGTCTGCCAAAAAAAAATTGTTTTTTTTCAAGAGACAGGGTCCCACCATGTTGCCAGCATTGGAGTACCTTGGCACAGATGCAGTAATAGCACACTGCAGCCTCTTAACTCCTGGCCTTAAGGGATCCTCTCTCATCAGCCTCCTGAGTAACTGGGATTACAGGCATGTGCCACTGCTCCCAGCTTATTCTGTTTCCTCTTTTTTTCCTCCCTAATTACTTTCTGTGAGATTTGAGTGTGATCTTTTCTGTTGCTCATTTTTAGATTAAGTTAAACTTTTTGAACTATAGATGGGAAGGCATCGGTGAGAATGCTTCTGGCGTCACAGCTCTAGAGCTGCTGCTTCTGTTATTTTTGTTAGTGCTTAAAATATAGTCTGTAAATTATATCTGAGTGAAACTGTTAAAAAAAGGTCTACTTTCTGGTTCTAGCTGTGTCTTTCCTCACTTTTCTCTGTATCTTTTTTTTTCCTTTGATCCTGTTATTCTTGGCATCCTTAGTTTAGATCCTCTGTCCAGCAGTTTCTCCTCAGTATGGGGCTTTGTCCCAGAAAGTGAACATTGGCTGTTAGTTTAGAAAGTTTATATAGGGCCCAGCTTGCTCCAGTCCCCGCAGACCTTAACTCTGGCTCCTCACAATCACCCTCAAGTATATAAAAATCCTCCCAGGTTCAGCTGCTGTTGTCAACAATTTGTTTGAGAATATGCCTTCCAGGTAGCTTTTCAAGATGGCAGACCTGAAACACTAGGTCCCTGAATCGCCTCTTCTTAGGACTAGCAAATTCCCCCACATAGATAAAAGAATTTATCCTTCTCTGCTCTTTTTTTTTTTTTTTTGAGAAGGAGTTTTGCTCTTGTTGCCCAGATTGGAGTGCAATGGCGTGATCTTGGCTCACCACAACCTCTGCCTCCCAGGTTCAAGTGATTCTCCTGCCTCAGTCTCCCAAGTAGCTGGGATGACAGGCATGTGCCAACATGCCCAACTAATTTTTTTTTTTTTTTTTTGTATTTTTAGTAGAGACAGGGTTTCTCCATGTTCGTCAGGCTGGTCTTGAACTCTCAACCTCAGGTGATCTGCCTGCCTCGGCCTCCCAAAGTGCTGGGATTACAGGCATGAGCCACCGCACCTGGCCTCCTCTCATGTTTTAGAAATCATGAGACTACTTCGTCACTTGTTTGTTACGTGTGTTGTCTGTGGATTTTTAGTTTTGTTATCCTAGTTGATGTGTGTTATGTAGGAACTAGAAACTCAAAGTCACTGTCTTCCCCTGTGTCATTTTAACTAATTGTGTAGCATTAGCTTTGATATTTAAATGTCCAGTATAGGCCAGGCATGCCTGTAATTCTAGCACTTTGGGAGTCTGATGTGGGAGGATCACTTGAGGCCAGGAGTTTGAGACCAGCCTGGGCAGTATAATGAGACACTATCTCTATAAAAAGTTAAAAATTAGCCAGGGCCAGCTGCAATGGCTCACACCTGTAATCCTAGCATTTTGGGAGGCCGAGGCATGTGGATTGCCTGAGCTCAGGAGTTGGAGACCACCTTGTGCAACATGGTGAAACCTGGCCTCCACTAAAATACAAAAAATTAGCCAGGTGTGGTGGTGCACACCTGTAGTCCCAGCTACTTGGGAGGCTGAAGGACGAGAATCACTTGAACCTGGGAGGCAGTGGTTACAGTAAGCCGAGATCGCGCCACTGCACTCCATCCTGGGCAACAGAGCAAGACTCTGTCTCAAAAAAAAAAAAAAAAAAATTAGCCAGGTGTGGTGGAACGTTCCTCTATTCCTGTCCACTTGGGAGGCTAAGGCAAGAGGATTACTTGAGCCTAGGAGTTAGAGGTTGCAGTGAGCTATGAACATGACACTGCATTCCAGCCTGGGTGACAAAGTGAGACCCTGTCTTTTAAAAAAATAAAGGCGGGGCGCGGTGGCTGACACCTGTAATCCCAGCACTGTGGGAGGCCGATGCGGGCGGATCACGAGGTCAGGAGATCGAGACCATCCCGTCTCTACTGAAAAATAGAAAAAATTAACCGGGCATGGTGGTGGGTACCTGTAGTCCCAGCTACTTGGGAGGCTGAGTCAGGAGAATGACCTGAACCCAGGAGTCGAAGGTTGCAGTGAGCTGAGATCACGTCACTGAACTCCAGTCTGTGTGACAGAGTGAGACTCCATCTAAAAAAAAAATAAATAAAATAAAATAAAGTCCTCTATAAACAGATACTTGCTAAATAGTGAAAGAGTGGTAGAGGGTAATTGATTTACTTTTCGTTGCTTTAAAATATTCAGTAGCAGTTTTCTTGCAGAAACCATTTTTTAATCTTGAAGAAATTGCCTTGCTATAAAGGCTAGGGGAGAATTCTCCTTTCAGTGGACAATAATCTGTTTCTGTGATTTGGAGAATGGAATTCTCCATTCTCCATTCTGCTGAGTGACTTTTCTATTTAGGTAGAACGTACTAGTAGTATCTTATTACGAGTTATATGGGATTTTATGGATTAACCAGAGAACCTGAATAGTTTCTTTTTTTTTTTTTAGTTTAAAATTGTAATTTACTTGTAAAAAGTCAGGTTTTACTTGGTTTCCCCCAGAAACGAATGCCTTCTAAATTCTTTTTTTTTTTTTTTTTTGAGGCGGAGTCTCGCTCTGTCGCCCAGGCTGGAGTGCAGTGGCCGGATCTCAGCTCACTGCAAGCTCCGCCTCCCGGGTTTACGCCATTCTCCTGCCTCAGCCTCCGGAGTAGCTGGGACTACAGGCGCCCGCCACCTCGCCCGGCTAGTTTTTGTATTTTTTTTTTTTTAGTAGAGACGGGGTTTCACCATGTTAGCCAGGATGGTCTCGATCTCCTGACCTCGTGATCCGCCCGTCTCGGCCTCCCAAAGTGCTGGGATTACAGGCTTGAGCCACCGCGCCCGGCCCATGCCTTCTAAATTCTGAACAGCTGGGTTTGGTTGTGCACCTGTAATTCCGACTACTCAGGAGGTTGCGGCGGGAGGCCCCAGGCAACACAGCAAGAACCCCCTCTCTGAATGAATGAATGAATCATTAAACAGTCTGTGTCTCTCACAAAGAGAGAAACACACACACACGTTTGGAAAAAAAATTACTCAAAAGTTGGAGACCTGGAAACCATCGCTGATACCATGAATGTAGTATGTTCCTCTAGGACAAATTATCAAGTAAAAAAAACCCTGTGGTTTTTTGTTTTGTTTTGTTTTGTTTTTAGACAGGGTCTTACTCTGTCACCCAGGCTGAAGTGCAATGGTGTGATCATGACTCACTGCAGCCCCAATCTCCCAGGCTCCAGTGCTTCTCCCACCTCAGCCTCCCAACAAGCTGGGACTACAGGCATGCACCATGACACCTGGCTAATTTTTTATTTTTAGAGACAGGATCTCCTTGTGTTACCCAGACTGTTCTTGAACTCTTAGCCTCAAGCAGTCCTCCCACCTTGGCCTCCCAAAGTGCTGGGATTACAGGCATGAGAAAAAAACCTGTGTTGCAATTGAAAAATTCACTATGAAAAACTGTCCAACTTATTTAAAGTATATTTGTTTATAACTTTTTTCAAAAATTAGATGTTTCTTTTCTTGAAATATTTTTCTTAACTTGGGTTATATGATAACCACGCAAGTTTATTTTCTTCTTTGGCTAACCTTTCCCAGTTCCTGCTGATCTTTTTGTGTTCTTGTCTGTACTTTAAATATTGGCGTTCCTCATGGATCTGATTCTTACTCTACATATTTTTCATGGAGGAAAAAAGAATAGTGATTAATAGCACAGACTTGGGAGTCAGATTGGGGTTTAAGTCTTAGTTGTGCTACTTACTAGCATAATTTTATACCTACGTACATATGTACATATACTTATGTATATATATTATCCTGCTCTTACGAAGGGGTATTTCAAGTATCTGCTTTTGGTGAAGAAAAAGTAAATTAAAAAAATATGTATTAGCCAGGTGTGGTGGCCCATGCCTGTTATCCCAGCACTTTGGGAGGCCAGGGTAGAAAGATTGCTTGAGCCCAGGAATTTGAGACTAGCGTGGGCATTTCATTTATATAGTAGATATATTTTTAAAGGGAGTCTTATGCATAAATTAAACATCTTAAAATGTATTATGGAAATTGTATTAATTAAGCTTCCTATTTAAAGGGATACTTTTGAGCCGGCCACCATGGTTCATGCCTGCAATTCTAGCTACTCAGGAGGCTGAGGTGGGAGGATCTCTTAGCCCAGTATTTTGAGGTTGTAATGAGCAATGATTTTGCCATTGCACTGTAGCTTGGGCAACAGAGCAAGATTCCATCTTTTAAAAATAAATGAATAAGGCCAGGCTTGGTGGCTCACACCTGTAATCCCAGTATTTTGGGAGACTGAGGCGGGTGGATCACTTGAGATCAGGAGTTCGAGATCAGCCTGGCGAACATAATGCAACCCCACCTCTACTAAAAATACAAAAATTAGCTGGGCATGGTGGCACGTGCCTGTAATCCCAGCTACTTGGGAGGCTAAGGCACGAGAATTGCTTGAACCCAGGAGGTGGCAGTTGCGGTGAGCTGAGATTGTGCACCACTGTACTCTAGCCTAAGAGACAGAGTGAAACTGTGTCTCAATAACATAAAATTTTATTTATAAAATTATATTATAAATTATACTTATTTATAAAGTAAATTAAAATGGAATAATAACAAAAGGATGTTTTTGAAATTTCCTTCCCTGGGAAGCCAAGACAGGAAAATTTATTGAGGCCAGGCATTCAAAAGTGGCCTGGGAAACACAGGAGACTGTCTCTACAAAAAATAAAAAAATTGCCTGGGTGTGGTGGGACACACCTGTGGTCCAAGCTACTGAGGAGGCTAGATGTGGGAAGCATTTCTTGAGTCCGGGAGGTCGAGGCTACAGTGAGCAATGATCATGCCACTGCACTCCACCCTGGGCGACAGAGTGAGACCCTGTCTCCAAAATAAATAAATAAAAAGGTGATATTAAAAATTACTTTCTTTTGTACCATTTTAAGATTTAGATGTGCCAGGCACGATGGCTTACATCTGTAATCCCAGCACTTTGGGAGGCCAAGGCAGGAGGATCACTTGAGCTCAGGAGTTCAAAACCAGCCTGGGCAACATAGTGAGACTTCGTCTCTGTTTTATTTTTTTTTTTAATTTTTTTTATTTAAAGCATTTTGCATACTGCATTTATTTTCTTGAAGCAAGGAGTCAATTAATATAGGAATATAGAAGTATAGATATGTATAGATAGATCTAATCACTCCTATGGCTCCAGTTATTGAGTATATGCTAATGATAGGCAAATCTTTTTCTCACTGGGATCTTCCTCAAGAATACTAGACCTACTGGCTACAGACACACCAACCTGTATGTTTCTAAACCTAAATTAATTAATTTTCTACACTCCTATATGCACTCTGTCTCCAGCATTATCTGTTGCTTAAACCAGAAATTTGTGTATCACTCTTGAATTTATTCCTTACCCTTGGCTATCCAGCCAACTACATGGTATTTTTGGATTCTGTCTCCTATGGTTTAAAGTGTTCTGTTTATTTCCTTTTTTTTTTTTTTGAGACGGAGTCTTGCTTTTTTGCCAGGCTGGAGTGCAGTGGCGTGATCTCGGCTCGCTGCATCCTCTGCCTCCCGAGTTCAAGCGATTCTCCTGCCTCAGCCTCCCCAATAGCTGGTATTACAGGTGTGTGCCACCATGCCCCACTAATTTTTGTATTGTTAGTGGAGACGGGGTTTCACCACGTTGGCCAGGCTGGTCTGGAACTCCTGACTTCAAGTGATCCACCCACCTTGGCCTCCCAAAGTACACAGATTACAGGTATGAGCCACTGTGCCCAGCCTTGTCCATTTCTTTCTTTCTTTTTCTTTTTTGAGATGGAGTTTCGCTCTTGTCGCCCAGGCTGGAGTAGAATGGTGTGATCTCGGCTCACTGCAACCTCCACCTCTCGGGTTCAAGCGATTCTCCTGCCTCAGTCTCCTGAGTAGCTGAAACTGCAGGTGCACATCACCACATCCAACTAATTTTTGTATTTTTAGTAGAGACGAGTTTTCACCATTTTGGCCAGGATAGTTTGAATCCCTTGACCTCATGATCCGCCCACCTTGCCCTCCCAAAGTGCTGGGATTATAGGCGTGAGCCACTGCTCCCAGCCTCATTTTTTTTTTTTTTTTTTTTGAGATGGGGGCTGGAGTGCAGTGGTGTGATCTTGACTAACTGAAACGTCCGTCCTCTGCCCCCGGGTTCAAGTGATTCTCCTGCCTCAGCCTCCCTAGTAGCTGGGATTACAGGCATGCACCACCACGCCTGGCTAATTTGTGTATGTTTAGTGGAGACAGGGTTTTGCCATGTTGGCCAGGCTGGTTTGGAACTCCTGACCTCAAGTAATCCGCCCACCTCGGCCTCCCAAAGTACTGGGATTACAGGTGTGAGCCACTGTGCCCAGCCTGGTCCCTTCCTTCCTTCCTTCCTTCCAGCCTGGTCCCTTCCTTCCTCCCTCCCTCCCTCCCTCCCTTCCTTCCTTCCTTCCTTCCTTCTTCTTCTTTCTTTTCTTTCTGTCTTTCTTTTCTTCTTATTTTGAGATGGAGTTTCGCTCTTGTTGCCCAAGCTGGAGTCCAATGATGTGATCCCAGCTCACTGCAACCTCTGCCTTCCGGGTTCAAGCGATTCTCCTGCCTCAGCCTCCTGAGTAGCTGGGATTACAGGTGCCCGCCACCATGCCCTTCTAATGTTTGTATTTTTAGTAGAAACAAGGTTTCACCATATTGGCCAGGCTGGTCTCAAACTCCTGATCTCAGGTGATCCACCTGCCTTGCCCTCCCAAAGTGCTGGGAATACAGGCATGAGCCACTGCGTCCAGCCTGCATTTATTTCTTACACCAGTTGCAGAATCTAAAAGTCTGAGAATCGTGTATAATGTATCTGTTTCCTTTATACATCATTTCTACTCCCTTGAGTATGTCCTTGCAATTTCATCAACTAGTAGTTCTTGAATTCAGTTATGGTGTAGCCCCTACTTACCTTTCCAGCCTCATCTTATACATACTTCCCTCTCATTTTTTCATTTTGTGCACACACGCCATACGTGCCATGGTTTGTTTGTTTGTTTGTTTGTTTTTTGGGTGGAGACAGGGTCTCATGCTGTCCCCCAGCCTGGAGTACAGTGGCGCAATGGCTTATTGGAGCCTCAACTGCTTGGGACCAAGTGATCCTCCCACGTCAGCCTCTCAAGTAGCTGGGATGACACATGTGTGTCCCTACACCTGGCTAACTTTTTATTTTTTATAGAGATGGTATATCCTTATGTAGTCTAAGCTGGTCTTTTTTTTTTTTTTTTTTTGAGACGGAGTCTTGCTCTGTCGCCCAGGCTGGGGTGCAGTGGCCGAATCTCAGCTCACTGCAAGCTCCGCCTCCTGGGTTTACGCCATTCTCCTGCCTCAGCCTCCCAAGTAGCTGGGACTACAGGTGCCCGCCACCTCGCCTGGCTGTTAGGCTGGTCTTTAACTCCTGGGTTCCAGCAGTCCTCCCACCTTGGACTCCCAATGTGTTGGGATTATAGGCATGAGCCACCATGCTGGTCAGCTCTTGAATTTGTAGTTCTACCTTGCCTAGCAACTCCTACTCATCCTTCAGATCTCAGTCCAAAGCATCACTTTTTAGGGAATCCTTTCTTGCCCCAAGTTAGGTCAGGTTGTCCTCTTACAAAGCCTCATTGCCTCTTAGACCCGTGCATCATCCATTACATTCATTATCTAAATTTATTTGTGTGCCTAATTATTTGATTAATGTTCATCCTTCTGACCAGGATATGAAGACTATGAGGACAGAAGCAGTCTTTTTTTTTTTTTGAGACGGAGTCTCGCTCTGTCGCCCAGGCTGGAGTGCAGTGGCGCAATCTCAGCTCACTGCAAGCTCTGCCTCCCGGGTTCGCGCCATTCTCCTGCCTCAGCCTCCCGAGTAGCTGGGACTACAGGCGCCCGCCACCACGCCTGGCTAATTTTTTCTATTTTTAGTAGAGATGGGGTTTCACTGTGGTCTCGATCTCCTGACCTCGTGATCCTCCCGCTTCGGCCTCTGAAAGTGCTGGGATTACAGGCGTGAGCCACCACGCCTGGCTAGCAGTCTTATTTTTGTTCACTTTTTTATCCCTAGTGCCCAATATGTTGTAGGTCATTATATATTTGTGGAGTAATAGGTGGTCATTGCCACTACCTTAGTGAGGCCACTGATAACTCTTTATTTCCTTTTTTAGAAACAGGGTATTGCTCTGTCATCCAGGCTGGTGGGTGGGTGACAGAACCCAAAAAATAAATGTATATATATAGAGAGAGAGAGAGACGGAATCTTGCTGTGTCGCCCAGGCTGGAGTGCAGTGGCACAATCTCGGCTCACTGCAACTTCCGCCTCCGAGGTTCCAGTGATTCTCCTGCCTCAGCCTCCTGAGTCTCTGGGATTACAGGCACTCGCCACCATACCCGGCTACTTTTTTAGTGTTTTTAGTAGAGACGGGGTTTCACCATGTTGGTCTCAAACTCCTGACCTCAGGTGATCCGCCTGCCTTGGCCTCCCAAAGTGCTGGGATTACAGGTGTGAGCCACAGTGCCCGGTCGTATAATTTAATATGTTCATGATATTTTCCTCCTTATAGTCATTCAATTGTTTCATATTGTCCTCAGGATAAAGTTTATATTCTATTCCAATCTCATCTCTCACTCCCTATCCTCTCACCCCCGCTCCCTTTTCACACTGTTTCAGCAGTGCTCAAATATTTGTAGGTTTCACTTCCCACTCTTTATGTATGATATATCTTCTACCAGGATCTCCCTAGCCTTCTGCTCCTTCTTTTACCTAGTGGTTCCTTATGATGTTAGGTGTCAGCTTCAGTGCTGCTTTCCCCTCAAACAAGATTGAGTTAGATTTCCCTCCTAAGTATTCCTGTAGCACTCTGAACCTACACCTGTGATAGCACATGTCATACTTATTGAAGATGCCTGTCAGCTGGTGGCCCCAGAGTTGTGTTTCTTTATGAATGTTCTAGAACCAGGTATAATTCAGACAGATAGCAAGTGCTCACTGAATTCATTCATGTATGCATTAAACTATTTAGATACCAAGGCTGAAATACTGTTGGGGTTAAATTATTGTTGTGAACTTTTGTTTTTTGAGACGGAGTCTCGTTCTGCCGCCCAGGCTAGAGTGCAGTGGAGTGATCACGGCTCACTGCAACTTTCACTTCCCGGGTTCAAATGATTCTCCTGCCTCAACCTCTTGAGTAGCTGGGATTACAGGTGTGCACCACCACACCTGGCTAATCTTTGTATTTTTAGTAGAGATGAGGTTTCACCATGTTGGCCAGGTTGGTCTTGAACTACTGACTTCAAGTGATCCACCCACGTCAGCCTCCCAAAGTGCTGGGATTACAGGCGTGAGCCACTGAGCCTGGCCTGATCATTGTTATGAACTTTTTGACTTTAGTATAGTGGCCAGGAATACTAGGAAGTGTATTTATAATACCAGGAAATTTGTAATCTGGTATTATAAATATGAAGTGTATTTATAATACCAGATGAAGATCAACCTAATATAAATAGGTTCAACATCACTAAAAATTACAGACATGTAAATTAAAACATCATTGGGAAATTATTTTTGCCTATTAAATTCACAAAGATTATAATGATTTATAATATACAAGCTGGGTGGGGTATGATGAAATAAATACTCAGAGTATTGAAGAATAAAAGGTACACAACTTTTTTTTGTAATATAGTTTTTTTATAATACAGTTTCTGTTAAAATGCTACGATATAGTTTTTTTATAATACAGTTTCTGTTAAAATGCTACGTGTTCATAATTTTTGACCCAGAAATTCAACTTCTAGATATGTATCCTACTGAAATATACAGATACTGAGGCATCCAGAGATACAAGTACAAAGTTGTTCATTGCAACATTGTTTCTTTCTTTCTTTCTTTTTTTTTTTTTGAGACAAAGCTTTATTCTTGTCCCCCAGGCTGGAGTGCAATGGCATGATCTCAGCTCACTGCAACCTTCGCTTCCTGGGTTCAAGCAATTCTCCTGCCTCAGCCTCCCAAGTAGCTGGGATTACAGGTGCCTGCCATCACACCCGGCTAATTTTTTGTATTTTTAGTAGAGACAGGGTTTCACCATGTTGGCCAGGCTGGTCTCAAACTCCTGACCTCAGGTGATCTGCCTGTCTTGGCCTCCCAGAGTTCTGGGATTACAGGCATGAACCACCGTGCCTGGCCCATTGCAGCATTGTTTCTAAAGGTGAAAATTTGAATACAGCCCAAAAGTTCATCAGTAGGATCCATATGAATAAATTATATACAGTTTAAAAAAATTAAGTAGCATTTTATCTGTAGATGTGGATAGCTAAGATACACTAAATTTATAAAGTAGGTTACAAAACCCTACCTATGTAATATCTCATGTTATAAATAAATACATAAAGTCATAGTATATGCTTGTGTAATGTGAGTATGTGTGTATTTAAAAAAAAAAAAAAGTGGCCGGGTGTGGTGGCTCACACCTGTAATCCCAGCACTTTGGGAGGCTGAGGCCGGCAGATCACCTGCGGTCAGGAGTTCAAGACCAGCCTGATCAACATGGTGAAACCCTGTTTCTACTAAAAATACAAAAATTAGCTGGGCATGGTGGCAGGCACCTGTAATCCCAGCTACTCGGGAGGCTGAGGCAGGAGAATCACTTGAACTTGGAAGGTGGAGGTTGCAGTGAACCAAGATCACTCCATTGCACTCTATCCTGGGCAGTAAGAGTGAAACTCTGTCTGGGAAAAAAAAGAAAAAAAAGTCTGATAGAATATTTACCAAACTCTTAGCAGTGAATTATTTCTAAGTGACTAGTATTAGGGGAGCTTTTACATTTTATGTTAAATATTTTCTGTCATGTTTGACTTTTTTTAAACAGTAAGCATGTGTTGTTAAAATTACCAAAATAAGATTTAAAAACATGCAAAAGGAGCACAGACTAGATGATGTTGTGGTGCTATCAGTTGCAAGTATGAACTATACACTTAATTTTCTCCCCCTTTCTCAAATAGAATGCCCAGTGTTTACATGGGGACATTGCACAGTCACAAAGAGAAATTACACTAAAGGGCTTCAGAGAAGGTAGTTTTAAAGTTTTGGTGGCAACCAATGTGGCTGCCCGTGGTTTGGACATTCCTGAAGTTGACCTGGTGATTCAAAGTTCTCCTCCTCAGGTAGGAAATGGGATTTAATTTGGGAAAAATAAGAGCAATTTTATAAATTCCCATTTGATTTACAACATATTGCTTGGGATGTGAAAAATATGTCATCTCTTCTTGCTCTTAGCCATTTTTTGTTAGTGTGGTATTAAATTGATCAGATTCTGATACCTTTGCAGATGATTAACTCTGTTGTTTGGATTTGAAACATTGAGCAACAAAATCAGGCAGAGAATTTTTAAAAATTGTCGTGTAAAGAAACCTGGGATGAAGTGGATTAAAAGGTTTTAAATCATACTGCCTTTACCCCAAAATCCACACATATAATTGTTTGGAATGTTGAAAAGGGCAACAGTATTGAAATAAATATATTATTATTAACATTATTATTTGGATTCCAGAATGACTGGAACTTGCTAGAGCTTTAAAAAGTATTACCTCTTATAATCTTTAGGATGTTGAGTCCTATATCCATCGCTCTGGACGCACAGGTAGAGCTGGACGGACAGGGATTTGTATATGTTTTTATCAACCAAGAGAAAGAGGTCAACTAAGATATGTGGAACAAAAAGCAGTAAGTAGAGTTAAATTATTTCAGGCTTATTGTCTAAATAGTGCCTTAAAAGAGAGTTCTTATATTTATTCTCACAAGTAGGTCTTCATAACTTTTCTCAATTTAAGCTGCATTTGGATGTGAAGCCTGTGGAGATCTAAATTTATATTAGCTTCAAGACTTTAATACAGCTTTTATTTTGAAGACAGTGGAGCTGACTTTCTCATCTTTTCCTTGAATTTCTCTCTTCGTACTAAAATCAGAAGTGCATTGTGATTTCACTGCTTCTTAGTCCAGCATTGTAAATGGGTGACTAAAAGATTGTCTTGGAATAATAGTTAAGATTCTTTTAAGTAATGGTACAAGTTTCTTGAGAAACTGTACATTTTCTGTGGTCTGAATTTTCACAGTTTTTCCTAATTTTATGTGTTTTTATATGCTATTTCATATACTTTGTAAAATAAGGAAAAAAGCTGATAGATTTAAACATCTTTTTTTTTTTTTCCCCCAAATCAGGCTTGTTTTACAAGTGAAATTCCGTGATTGTAACTAAGGGGCAATTCAAAAAATTATTTTTCTCTTTCTGAAATTTGTAATTGATTATTTATTAGAAAAAAACAGATCTTGGCTGGGTGCAGTGGCTCACGCCTGTAATCCCAGTACTTTGGGAGGCGGAGACGGGCAGATCACTTGAGGTCAGGAGTTTGAGACCAGCCTGCCCAACATGGTGAAACCCCATCTCTACTAAAAATACCAAAATTAGCTCGGCATGGTGGCAGGCACCTGTAATCCCAGCTACTGTGGAGGCTGAGGCAGGAGAATTGCTTGAGCCTGAGAGGTAGAGGTTGCAGTGAGCCAAGATCACGCCACCACACTCCAGCCTGGGCAACAGAGCAAGACTCTGTCTCAAAAACGAGAAAAAAAAAAAAAAAGATAAAACAGATCTTTTAATCTGCTAGGGCTATGAAATCTTTAAATCCAAGAAATAGAAATTCAACGAACTATTAAAATATTAATTTAGGAATTAATTGTAAAGACTTCCATTTTTCTTTAATGTAACTCTTTCATTTTCAGGGAATTACTTTTAAACGTGTAGGTGTTCCTTCTACAATGGATTTAGTTAAATCTAAAAGCATGGATGCCATCAGGTATGCTTTCTGAACTTGCTGAATAATTGTTTCTTTTGTATTAGGCTATTCATCTGTAAGCTCTCCCTGTTTAAATAGCAGAAAATTTTAATCACCAGTTTTACAAGCAGACATTTAGTTATATTAAAATATAAAAATGTGGCTGGGCACTGTGGTGCATGTCTGTAATTCCAGCACTTTGGGAGGCTGAGGTGGGCAGATTGCTTGAGCTTAGGAGTTTGAGACTAGCTTGGCCAACATGGCAGAACCTTGTCTCTACAAAAAATACAAAGATTAGCCAGGAATGGTGGCGCATGCACCTATAGTCCCAGCTACTTGAAAGGCTGAGGTGGGAGGATCGCTTGAGCCCGGGAGGTTGGCTGCAGTGAGCCAAGATCGGGCCAGTGCACTCCAGACTGGGTGACAGAGCAAGGCTCTGTCTCAGAAAAAAAAAAAAAAAATTACTCTCTCTTTTTCCCATTTATCCTCTTATCTTTTATTTTTTCCCTGTGTCTTGACCAAGAATACTATTTTTAAACCATAGGTCTCTGGCTTCCGTTTCTTATGCTGCTGTTGATTTTTTCCGACCATCAGCTCAGAGACTGATAGAAGAGAAAGGGGCAGTGGATGCATTGGCTGCAGCTTTAGCCCACATTTCTGGTGCATCAAGCTTTGAACCACGATCTTTGATCACCTCTGATAAGGTAGAAATCTGTGAGAAAATTGTACATGAGTGGGAAAAGGTTAAAATTGAACTACAGTAAATATTGTATAGTGAATTACTGTGCTTTTTGTGCAGAAAAAAACTGTTTTGCTCTATGAGAAACTTGTCTCTTTATTTCCTCTACTCCCTAATAAATCGTTTTTTGACAATCACCTCTTCTAAATTTTTCAAATCCACAGAAAAACTGAAAGAATAATGCAGTAACCACATACAATCCACCTAGATTCAACTGTTAAAAGTGTGTATCATTTGCTTTATATCCTTTTTGAGCTCTTGATTTGTAATTAAAAAAAAAATGACATGTAATAATTGTACATATTTATTTATTTATTTTTTACAAGAACACAAATCCACGTTTATTTATTGATTTTTCATTAGTTTAAATCCTTGAGGGGTACAGCATCACTCAGATTCTGTGTCCAATGGCCTTAGCAGGAAGATTGCTTCGGAATTTGGCACAAACCATGCCACTGTTTCCATGGGCCCGAGTTACCTTTCCCCAGATGACTCTGGTTTTATTTGGTTTGCCGCCTGGAGTCACTGTGTTGTTCTTTGCTTTGTATACATAAGCGCATCTCTTGCCCAAATAGAATTCTGTTTCATCTCGGGCATAAACACCTTCAATGTTAAGAAGAGCTGTGTGCTGCTTTTGGTTCTGGAGACCCCGCTTATAGCTGGCAAAAATGGCCTTGGACCACAGCCTTCCAGACATAGTTCCTTTTAGAAGTCCCGTTCCCAGCAGGCCTCCACAGGAACCAAGATGGCGGGAAGAGGAATTGTACATATTTAAAGGGTCTGTAGTGATGTTTCAATACATACTCTGTATAGGGATCAGATCAGGGTCATTAGCATATCCATCGTCTTAAACATTTATCATTTCTTTGTTTTAGGAACCATTCAATATCTTCCTTCTTGCTTTATAACTTTATAAGTATATATATATTTTTTGAGATGGAGTCTTGTTCTGTTGCCCAGGCTGGAGTGCAATTGCACGATCTTGGCTCACTGCAACCTCTGCCTCCCAGGTTCAAGCAGTTCTCCTCCTGAGTAGCTGGGACCACAGGCACATGCCACCACGCCCAGCTAATTTTTGTATTTTTAGTAGAGATGGGGTTTCACCATATTGGTCAGGCTGGTCTCAAATTCCTGACCTCAGGTGATCCACCCTCCTCAGCCTCCCAAAGTGCTGGGATTACAGGTGTGAGCCACCTCACCCGGCCTGTATTTTTTTTCTAAACCATTTGAAAGTAAGTTGAAACACCGTGATATCATCCCTAAATACTTCAACATGCATCCTCTGAGAATAAGGATATTCTGCTACATAACCACAATCTAATAAGCTCATCTGTGAAAAGTAATGATAGTTCTGTATCATCATCTAATATTTAGTTTATATCCATTTTTTTCTCATTATCCTGAAAATGTCTGGGTATTTGGAGAGAAATATGGGAAATGCTTACTTTGCACAGACCTTTGTTTATTGAAACTTGTATCCCAGAACCTACATTTCATTTTGTAAGTTTCCATGGAATCCTGCAAAGTAAGAAATAGATTACTTTTAATCTATTTAAAATTAACACCGTAGCATGCAAAGTAAGTAAATGCCTGTGTGTGTGTGTGGAGGGGTTGTGTAAGTGTGACACCATCTGAACTCGCCTGCTGCCAGGTTCGTATCACGTGCCAAAACATACCACACCAGAACCATTGGTGCAGGAAGCTCAGAGATTTTTTACTTATTCAAGTGTAAGTGAGGGGAGTTTCTTGGTGAAGAGAATTTTAAGTAAGACTTCTTTTATGTCTGAGTGGAGAGAGAGAGAGAACGAGCCTGGTCCTGGAGACATCTATAAGACTAGAGCCTGCTGGTGGGATTTTCAAATAACAGAACAGACTAATTTTGGGCAGCACATCCCTGTGATGGGGAGGAGGGAACAAAAAGGGCAGGGCAGGTTCACTTGGATGTGACTTATTTGGTGTAGTGCAAATGAATGCAGCTGGGGTATCTAATGGTTTCTACCTGGTAGGTGTTAATAGTTTAGCTAAATGTCATTTTGCTTTGAGTGACTTATTGGGCTCCATTCCATTTATCCGCATGTATACATATACCTGTTTGTCTGTATCTTTTTAAAAATTCAGAATCTAGTTAAATATGTTACACTTGGTATTATGTCTCTTTAGTCTTTTTTAGTCTGGAACTGTTTTCTCATCTTTTTAATTTTTTTCTGATACTGATTTGGTGAAGAGTCTAGGTTGGTTGTTTGGTATAATATCTCACTGTCTGAATTTGTCCGAATCTCTTCAAGCATCATTTAACTTTTGCCTTTATCCTCTTTTAAACTGGAAGTAATATCAAAGCTTGGTTTTTATATTTAGGTTAAATATTTTTGGCAAGGGTACTTTATAGTTAATATGTACCTCATACTGCATCACCTTAAGAGGCATAAAATGTTAGGTTGTTCCAGTACTAGTAATGCTTAGTTTGAGCATTTGTTTAAGATGGAAACTGCCATATTTTAAAGGTGTATTTTACTTTTTGTAATTAGTAACTTGTGCGGTGATACTTTAGCATTGAGCAAATATCCTATCCCTAATAACCCACCAAATGCTTCTTAAGACTGTATTTAAAACATACTTTTTTAGAAAGCATTGAGATTTGAGCTAAGAAGTACCTAAGAAGTTATTTAGTCTCAACCCTCATCCAATAAAGAATACCTCTTTGGCAGGTGGGTCATTTAATCTCTGATTAAATATCTTAGAAACAGGGTGTTAGTGGCTTTAAATTTCTTTCATGGGTTAAACCAAAATCCCGTCTTTATCATGAATGTCCTATAGGCTTTTCCTCTTGCTGTCTCCTTGATATAATCTCTTATCACTCTCCCCTTTCTTATTTCAGACACCCTAACCTATTTGGTTTTCCTCAGACGTAAACTTAACTATTACACAAGGCCTTTGCGCTTACTTTCATTGTCTTGAATGTTCTTTCCCTCTAATAACCATGTTGCTTCCTCCTTTATTTCATTCTGGTCTCTGCTCAAATATCATACCAGAGAGGTCTTTCTTGATCACTCTAAAATAGCTTACTCCTCCCTGTACTCTTTGTTCCCTAAGCACTGCTTTATTCCTATTCGTGATGCTTATTACTATATGATATTCCATATATTTGCTTATTTGTTTACTGTGTACCCCCCCCCCCCACCCCCCATACAGGTGTAGGTACATGCACATGCACTAGAATCTACTCTCCATGAGAGAAAGGACTACTTATTGCTGAATCTCTAGCACCTAATACAATCTGTGGCACATACATAGGGGGCACTCAATAAATATTTGTTTGCTGAATGCATCCCCATATCTTCTTAATGTTGATTCTTTTGCTATTAGTGAAGCTTTACAGAACAAATAATTTTTGCTTATGTAACAGTCCTTCAAAAGTTTAAAGAAATTGGTCAGCCATGGTGGCTCATGCCTGTAATCCTAGCACTTTGGGAGGCTGAAGCAGGCAGATCACTTGAGTCCAGAAGTTCAAGACCAACCTGGGCAACCCCGTCTCTACTAAAAATACAAAAATTAGCACGGCATGATGGCACACACCTATAGTTCCTGATGCTTGTGGGGCTGAGGTGAGAGGATTGCTTGAGCCCAGAAGGTTGAGGGTGCAGTGAGCTGAGATTGTGCCACTGCATTCCAACCTGGGTGACAGAGTGAGACCCTTTTTTTTTTTTTTTTTGAGACGGAGTCTTGCTCTGCCGCCCAGGCTAGAGTGCAATGGCCGGATCTCAGCTCACTGCAAGCTCCGCCTCCCGGGTTTTACGCCATTCTCCTGCCTCAGCCTCCCGAGTAGCTGGGACTACAGGCGCCCGCCACGTCGCCCGGCTATTTTTTTGTATTTTTTAGTAGAGATGGGGTTTCACCGTGTTAGCCAGGATGGTCTCGATCTCCTGACCTCGTGATCCGCCCACCTCGGCCTCCCAAAGTGCTGGGATTACAGGCTTGAGCCACCGCGCCCGGCTGAGACCCTTTTTTTTTAAAAAAAAAAAAGGTTAAAGAAATTTATGTTGTATTTATTTATTTTTTTGAGACAAGGTCTAGTTCTGTCACCCAGGTTGGAGTGCAGTGGTGCAATCTCGGCTCACTGCAACCTCTGCCTCCTGGGCTCCTGGGCTCAAGCCTCCTGAGTAGCTGGGACTGTAGGAGTGCGCCACCATGCTTGGCTTTTTTTTTTTTTTTTTTTTTTTTTTTTTTGTAGCAGTGGCATTTCACCATGTTGCCTAGGCTGGTCTCAAACTCCTGGGCTCAAGTGACCCTCCCGCCTCGGTTTCCTAAAGTGCGGAGATTACAGGTGTGAGCCACCACACCCAGCCAGGATTTTCACTCCAAGCTGACTTTGATTCCCTCAACATTTCCTTAATTCTTCAATTCCTTGTTGTCTTTCTTGGCTCTGGTTTGCTTAATTCTTAATTCTCTCTTAAAGCATAATGGTTAGAATTAAATAGAGTTTTGCAGCAGTACATAGGATAGTACTTTCAATTATCTGTAAACACTATTCTAATAATGTAGTTTCAAAAAATTTTTTTAGCTGCAGTGTTATATACTTTTGGCTCATAAGAAATGCACAGTTACATCTTGAAGGATTATAGAGTTAGAATTTCATTGTACTGCTGCTGCTGATTTATTTCCAAACATAATGTGGTTTTTATTCCTCAAGGGGTTTGTGACCATGACTCTGGAAAGCCTAGAGGAAATACAGGATGTCAGCTGTGCTTGGAAAGAACTTAACAGAAAGCTGAGTAGTAATGCAGTGTCTCAGATTACCAGAATGTGCCTCCTGAAAGGAAATATGGTAGGCTTTTCTAGACAATTAAAAAGCTTTTTAATCAACTACCCCAAATGTTTACACACACTAGCAAATTTTGTTTTCTCTTTGAAGCCTAATGGCGTGAATAATACTGTTTTCTCTGTGTTAGTTTGTTTCCAGTTATAAATTTGGGGCATTATATATGTAACCCATTCCTCTAGAGCTATAAGTCATTCTGTTCAGTTTGACTATCTGATACCCAAGTTATCTAAGTTTCTGCCACATACCGTATGTGGTTGTGTACATGTGTTTATTCTCTTTTTATTTTTTAAATTTTATTTATTTACTACTTTACAGTGATGAGGTCTCACTATTTGCTCAGGCTGGTCTTGAACTCTGGAACTCAAGTGATCCTCCTGTCTTGGACTCCCAAAGTACTGGGATTATAGGTGTGAGCCACTGCACCTGGCCTTTTTGTATTATTATTTTTATTTTTGAGACAGAGTTTCACTCTTGTCACCCAGGCTGGAGTGCAATGGCACGATCTTGGCTCACTGTCACCTATGCCTCCTGGGTTTAAGCAATTCTCCTGCCTCAGCCTCCTGAGTAGCTGAGATTACAGGCGCCCGCCACTATGCCCAGCTAATTTTTGTATTTTTAGTAGAGATGGGGTTTCACCATGTTGACCAGGGCTGGTCTCGAACTCCTGACCTCAGGTGATCCTCCTGCTTCAGCCTCCCAAAGTGCTGGGATTATGGGCATGAGCCACCATACCCTGCCCATATTATTATTATTATTATTATTATTTTTTTTTGGTAAAGACGGGATTTTGCCATGTTGCCCAGGCTGGTCTTGAACTCCTGAGCTCAAAGGATTGACCTGCCTCAGCCTCCCAAAGTGCTGGGATTATAGGCTTGAGCCACTACCTGGCATGTGTGTTTATTTTGTAAGACTAAGTAGCTTATGATTGCAGTAGTTAAGCAGCTCTATAATTTTGAGGACATGCAGGTTAGTTTTTAAGTGGCCTGCTCTTCGTTGTTATTGAATTAATGATATGAATTAAATAAATATTTTAATACATTTAGATAGCAAAATTAAAACTTTAGTCTTGTGACTGATTTCTTCTAATGGTTTTGAAAAATGATGTTATGTTATTAATTTAACTTTATAGGTTCATTCTAGCTTGGAATTTATTAACTAGATTGTTTATTGCAAATAATCATCTCTCTCAAAGTTTAATATTACTTACCTTTAAAAAGGATGTGGTGGCCGGGCGCGGTGGCTCACGCCTGTAATCCCAGCACTTTGGGAGGCCGAGGTGGGCAGACCACGAGGTCAGGAGATCGAGACCATCCTGGCTAACACGGTGAAACCCCGTCTCTACTAAAAATACAAAAAATTAGCCAGGCGTGGTGGCGGGCGCCTGTAGTCCCAGATACTTGGGAGGCTGAGATAGGAGAATGGCGTGAACCCAGGAGGCGGAGCTTGCAGTGAGCCGAGATTGTGCCACTGCACTCCAGCCTGGGGGACAGAGCGAGACTCTATCTCAAAAAAAAAAATGGATGTGGGGCAAGTATGAGACAAATACATACTTTCAGGAAAAAAATGTAGAAGGGAGGGAAAAAACAACAAGACATAATAGGCCAAACTAGTTGCTGTACTTGAGTATTAAATTAATTTTCAGCTTATTGACAACTAAGACCATGGAAGAAACATCTTGGGTTATATAATTCTTATCTAATAAATATTGCAGCTTTTTTCTTTTTTTTGAGACAGGGTCTCACCCTGTCACCCAGGCTGTAGTGCAGTGGCATGATCTCAGCTCACTGCCACTTCCACCTCCCAGGCCCAAGTGATCCTCCCACTCTCACCTTAGCCTCCGGAGTTGGTGGGACTACAGTCATGCGTCACCACACCTGGATAATTTTTGCTTTTTTTTTTTTTTTTTTTGTGGAGATGGGGTTTTCCCTATATTGCCCAAGTTGGTCTCAATCGAATTCCTGGACTCAAACAATCTGTCCACCTTGGCCTCTCAAAGTGCTGGGATTCATTAACTACCACGCCTGGCCTATTGGAGCTCTATAAATGAAACTTTCTGTCATTAAATTTTAAAAGAAATGTATTAGAAGGATCATTTTACAGGGGACATGGAACAACATACAGTGTCTACACAGACTCTTCTAGAAAATACTCTAGATTCTTAGCAGTAGTTGTAAATTCTTATTGGATACTGTGTTTAGTTACCTTTTTAAATTTAGAAAATATATTAAGCAGCCACTGAGTCATGCATTATTAGTAAAATAAAAAAATCAACACATATGCATGTAATTTAAAATGTTTTGCTTTGTTTTGCTTTTAGGGTGTTTGCTTTGATGTTCCCACAACTGAGTCAGAAAGGTTACAGGTATTTTTAAAATTTTATCTTTTAAATAGTTGAGTACATTCTCTAACATTTAGATTGGGATATTTTGGGAATCATAGTCACAATGTCATTATTGTGCCTAAATCAATGAAGAATTCCTTAATATAAAATAACCAGTCTGTCTCAAACTTAAATGTCTTTTTAAAGAGATGGAGTCTCTCTCAGTCTGGAGTGCAGTGGCATGATCATCGCTCATGCAACCTTGAATTCCTGGGCTGAAGTGATCCTCCCACCTCAGACTCCCAAGTAGCTAGGACTACAAGGCATATGCCACTATTCCTGGCTAACATGTGCCACCACACCCAGATAACTTTTTTTAAAAAAAATTTTTAGTAGAGATGGGGTTTCTCCATGTTGGTCAGGCTGGTCTGAAACTCCCGACCTCAGGTGATCCACCCGCCTCGACCTCCCAAAGTGCTGGGATTACAGGTGTGAGTCACTGCTCGGCCTCCTGGCTAATTTTTTTAAAAAATTTTGTAGAGACAGAGTCTGTAGCACAGGTTGGTCTTGAACTCCTGGCCTCAAGTGATCCTCCCACTTTGACCTCTCAAAGTGGGAATATTGGTGTGAGCCACCATACCCAGCAAAAAATTTTTTATTATAAATCATTTCAAACATGTTTTTTAGATGAGGGACTTGTATAATGAATTTCCATGTACCCAACACTCAGCTTCAACAATTACCAGTTCATGACCAGTTTTGTTTCATTTCTGTGTTCATCTACAAAAGAATGCAGAAAAGTGGGTACTTTTGAAATACTAGGTATTCTGTCATTTCAACCATAAACATTTGCATATTTCTAAATATTAACAACTTTAAAAAATACATTATCATGATACCATAATTAAACTCCCCCAAATTAATAATTCCTTATTATCGTCCAATTTTGTTTAAATTTTTCCATTTGTTTCCTAACTTTTTTAAATATAGGGTCCATAAAGCTCATACATAGTAATTTGATGTTTCTTAAGTCTCTTTTAATATATAGGTTCTTTCTGCTCCCTCTCTCTCTTCTAAAAAAGTATCCCTGTATTTTATCTGTTGAAGAAAGAAGTTGTCTACTGGATTCCCATAATGAAGAATTTGTCTATTATGTCTCAGTACATACTTACATATCTACTTTGAAACAAAAATGAGTATTCTGCTTTTGAAGTCTTTTTAAACATTCAGAATATATTAAAGACACATTTTTGTGTCAATAACACAGTTCCTTTTTTTCTTTTCTTTTTATATTTTAATTTATTTTATTTTATTTTTTTGAGACAGAGTCTTGCTCTATTGCCAGGCTGGAGTGCAGTGGTGCGATCTCAGCTCACTGCAACCTCCGCCTCTTGGGTTCAAGCGATTCTCATCCCTCAGCCTCCTGAGTAGCTGGGACTACAGGTGCGCGCCACCACGCTCGGCTAATTTTTTGTATTTTTAGTAGAGATGTGGTTTCACCGTGTTAGCCAGGATGATCTTGATCTCTTGACTTCATGATCTGCCCGCCTTGGCCTCCAAAAGTGCTAGGATTATAGGCTTAAGGCACTGCGCCTGGCCTTTTTATATTTTTAAATAGAGATGGGGTCTTGCTATGTTGCCCAGGCTGGTCTCAAACTCTTGGTCTCAGTGATCCTCCCACCTCAGCCTCCCAGAGTATTGGGTTCACAGGTGTGAGCCATTGCACCCAGCCACAGTTACTTATTTTTAATTACTCCCTGACATTTTGGCATTTGGGTGGCTGGTTTTCTTAACCAGTGTCCGATTTTCTGAAATTTATATTTTTTCTAAAATTTACTATTATTAGGACTGCCCTAAACATTGGTATAGCTAATTCTTTATGCATTGCCATGTTTATCTCTTTTTTAAATGTGATTGCTTGGCCAAAAGGTTTGTGCCTTTTTTTTTTTTTATTTTGGTTATATATTGCCAAACCCACAAATGGTATGTTCATTTGTCTTTTCCCAAAAAGTACCAGTATTGGAAAGAAAGATAGCCTTAGCAACAGGGTGTCTTAATAACAACTTTTTTTGAGACAGAGTCTCCCTCTGTTGCCCAGGCTGGAGTGTAGTGGCACGATCTAGGCTCACTGCAACCTCTGCCTCCCAGGTTCAAGCAATTCTCCTGCCTCAGCCTCCTGAGTAACTGGGATTACAGGCACCCACCACCACACCTGACTAATTTTTGTATTTCTAGTAGAGTTGAGGTTTCACCACGTTGGCCAGGCTGGTCTCGAACTCCTGACCTCAAGTGATCTGCCCACCTCAGCCTCCCAGAGTGCTGGGATTACAGACATGAGCCACTGTGCCCAGCCAATAATAACTTTCTTTGCCAACTCATGATCACAATAAGGAACAGTTAGTGTAGTAAGATATAAAATAGTGATGTTCTTATGGGTTACCGATTTGTATATCTTCACTTGTTTACTCCAATATCAAAGTGTTTCCGGTGGCTACATTTTTTAGTCCTTGGCTGGTGTTGACTTGTATTTAATCTCCATCATGGGCTCTTTTACTTTTTGCTTGTCAGTATACCTGCTGAAAACAATGCACTACTTATTAATGGCCTATCTGCATTTTGCTGAGATACCAAATAGTGCTGTTTTAGAATGTATAAACGGAGTATAATGTATACTTTTATATATTTATTTAATCAGTATATTTATTAATACATAGTATAATTTTGAATGTATATTTATTTATTAGAATGTATATTTATTTAGAATGTTAGAATTTATTAGATAAATGTGCTGAGATACCAAATAGTGCTGTTTTAGAATGTATAAACTGAGTATAATGTATACTTTTATACATTTATTTAATTAGTATATTTAATTCGTAATATGTAGTATAATTTTAGAATGTATATTTAGAATGTTAGGATTTATTTATTAGAAGTATACTTATGTAGAATGTTAGAATTTATTTAGAATGCATATTTATAGAATGTAATTAGTATATTTAATTAGTAATACATAGTTTAATTTTAGAATTTATAAACTGAGTATGAATTTATGATCTTGAAAATTGAAAATATTTTTGCTTATTTTCTGGTTTTCATTTTTGTTCCAGATACTTTAACAGAATAGATGGCCTTTAGCTAATAGATATGAAAAAGGTGTCTTCTATACTTACATGTTTGCTTATGGTTTCTATTTTGCATTTATATTAATCCTGTAAATTCCCCTAACAGGCAGAGTGGCATGATTCCGACTGGATACTCTCAGTGCCAGCCAAATTACCTGAAATTGAAGAATATTATGATGGAAACACATCTTCTAATTCCAGACAGAGGAGTGGCTGGTCAAGTGGTCGATCGGGCCGGTCAGGCCGGTCAGGTGGTCGATCTGGTGGCCGGTCAGGTAGACAGAGTCGACAAGGGAGTCGCTCAGGAAGTCGACAAGATGGTAGAAGACGAAGTGGGAATAGGAATCGATCAAGAAGTGGGGGCCACAAACGGAGTTTTGACTGAGTATTTGATAGTTAATCTACCAGTGTGAGCTTGCCTATTTCTGCCTAATCATGTACATTATCCACCAAAAATTAGGTCATCATAGTTGAGGTATGTGTCTGCTATTTGCAAAGAAGTTGGTCGTATTTTTTTAAAAAGTATTTCACAAGAATGGTTGTAAACAAATCTACTTATCCAGTTATACCTTTGAATAAAAAAACCTCCTTTTATTGTCTCTTTTCACTTACGTGTTAAGAATTTTCTCAATGTAATCTTAAAAATATCTTTGCAAACTTGGCAGTCAGGCCAAGTGTGGTGACTCATGGCTGTAATCTCAGCACTTTGGGAGGCTGTGGTGGGCGGATCACTTGAGGTCAGGAGTTTGAGACCAGCCTGACCAGCATGGTGAAACCCCAACTCTATTAAAAATACAAAATTTAGCTGGACATGATGGCGCACACCTGTAATCCCAGCTACTCGGGAGGCTGAGGCAGGAGAATCACTTGAACCCGGGAGGTGGAGGTTGCAGTGAGCCGAGATCATGTCAGTGCACTCCAGCCTGGGCAACAGAGTGAGACTCTGTCTCAAAACAAACAAAACTTGGTAGTCAAGCTAATCTTAACATAAGATTACCTGCATTTTGCAAAATGCGATGTATTTGTATTCATATCATTCCTTCCATAGGTTATGTGATAAAAATAAGAAGTTCCCTTCTACATTAAAGGACTGTGTAAACTGGTGACATGGTTAGTTAGGTGTATCATTTTAGTCTAGATACAGTTAATTAAAAGGGTGTGCAAACAGTGCATACTCATTAATTTATTCCACAGATACTTATTCAGTTTCTACTATGTTTCCATCATTATGCTAACCACTGGGGAGTATAGTTGTGAATAAGGCATAATCACTATCCTTAAGAAACTTAGAGTCAATTATTACAGACTAACAAATGAAAGCTAAGACAGTGGTAGGTATGGGATGCTAAGGACCTACTTGGGGTGCACCTGACCAGTTTTAGGAGTCAGGAAGGCCTTTTAAAAGTGATGTCCAACAGAGAAATAAAGAAGTATCCATTTAACCACATGTATGTACAGGTGGGAAGAGGAGTTTAGAAGGGAGAGGGCTTACAGGCAGAGAGAACAGCATATGTGGAACCCAGAGGCAAAGAATAGCATGGTAAGTCTGAGGTTTCCATATGATAGAGAACAGGAATAAGAGACCGGTTTAGTATTTAACAGATTTTAAAGACCTTATGTACGTTGTTAAGGAGTTTAAAGCTTTTCTTGAAGACAGTGGGTAATCATTTAAGGGCTTAAAGTAAGGAGTAACATGATTTGATTTACATTTTAGAAGGAATGCTGGCCACACTGAAGACACTGAATTGGAGAAAAGCCAGACTGGAGGCCTGGAGACCTCTTAAGATGCCATAGCAGTAATCTATGGTAGAGATCTAGCTGGTGATCTGAACTAATGCTAAGTAACATATTTTGAGGGATGAGAACTGAGGCACTTGAGAGGTTGTTAACTTGTCCAGAATCATGCAGCTGGATGTGAGGTAAATGAGGATTTGAACCAGAAAAATGTCTAGCTTCTGAACCAGCACTCTTAACCACTGTACTAAATAGTGACAGTGGACATTGAGAAACATGGATAGGTTTCAGAGGTTTTTTTTTTTTTTTAATATGGAGTCTCACTGTGTCGCCCAGGCTGGAGTGCAGTGGCGCGATCTTGGCTCACTGTAACCTCTGCCTCCCAGGTTCAAGTGATTCTTCTGCCTCAGCCTCCTGAGTAGCTGGGACTACAGGCACATGCCACCATGCCCAGCTGATTTTTTGTATTATTAGTAGAGACGGGGTTTCACCGTGTTAGCCAGGATGTTCTCGATCTCCTGACCTCGTGATCCACCCGCCTCAGCCTCCCAAAGTGCTGCGATTACAGGCGTGAGCTACTGCACCCAGCCGGTTTCAGAGTGAGGAGACAGAATTGTTAGGACTCAGATAGTGGATTAAAAGATGAGAGGGAAACAGAATAAAACCTAGATTTTGTTTTTTTTTAAGATGAGGTCTCACACCGTTGCCCCAGCTAGAGTGCAGTGGCTCAATCTAGGCTCACAGCAACCTCAACCTCCTAGGCTCAAGTGATCCTCCCACCTCAGCTACTCTAGTAGCTGGGACTATAGGAGCATGCCACCAAGTCCAGCAAAAAACCTAGATTTTTTCCCTGAGATAGGGTACTAGGAGGAAGAGCATGAAAAGTTATATGAAGAGGGATTGGGAATATGATTAGTTCAGGATTAGATATATTTTAATATTAAGTAACCCATGAAATATGTAAAAGGAAATAAACGGTAGACAATTGGATTTGTAATTCTGAACCTCAGGAGAGATATTTGTCCTAGAGAGATAATTTTGGGAATGATAGACCAAAAAATAATTATAGTTAAGCTAGTAGATGAGATTATCCAAGTATGGTAAGAGCAGAGGACTGAGGAGGGAAGCCAGAGGGCTACCAATGAACTTAATTCATAGTAGAAGAAAGAGGACTCCATTGAGAAGAGATGAGGAGGACAGAAAGCCCAGGAGCCTGTTTTAGAGGAAACAGGACGAGCTGGAAATGGCCATTGGATTTGGCAAAAAAAACTTTATAGGGAGCAACCATAGTAATAAGAGTATTGAGAATAGAAGCTATTTAGCTTAGCAGTGGGTTCAGTAGGAAATGGGAGATGAAGTGGTGAGAACAAACATGAAGATCTCATTCTGAAATTTGATTGTCAGTAGGGAAGAATAAGCAAAAGCTGGAGATAGAAGGACATGAAATTCTGGCAAGGATTTTCTGTGTATGTGTGGGAGGTGGGGTATTTGAGCATGTTGAAATGTAGGAAGAAGCCCTAAAGGAGAGAGGGCAACATGAAGTTTCAGGAGAAGGAATTTATGGGATCAAGCACACAACTAGAGATTTTAGCTTTAGTTATTCATTGTTTATTTTTTTAAAAGTTTATTAGGCTGGATGCATTGGCTCATGCCTGTAATCCCAGCAGTTTGGGAGGCCAAGGCGGGCAGATCACCTGACGTCAGGAGTTCAAGACCAGCCTGGCTAACACAGGGAAACCCTGTCTCTACTAAAAATACAAAAATTAGCCGGGTGTGGTGGCAGGTGTAATCCCAGCTACTCGGGAGCCTGAGGCAGGAGAATCGCTTGAACCCGGGAGGCGGAGGTTGCAGTGAGTGGGGATTACGCCACTACACTCACAGCCTGGGTGACAGAGTGAGACTCTCTCTCAAAAAAAAAAGAAAAAATATATTTATTGATTGATAGAGTCTTGTACTGTTGCCCACGCTGTTGTGCAGTGGTACAGTCATGGCTCATTGCAGCCTCGATCTCCCAGGCCCAAGTGATCCTCTTACTTCACCCTCCTGAGTAGCTGGGACTAGAGGTGTGTGCTACCATACCCAGCTAGTTTTTGTGTTTTTTTTTTTGTAGGGATCGAGTCCCATTATGTTGCCCAGGCTGGTCTGAAACTCCAAGGCTCAAGCAATCCTTCCATCTCGGCGTCCCAAAATGCTCAGTTGCAGGTGTGAGCCATGTGAGCCACTGTGCCTAGGCTTTTTTTTTTTTAATTGGCTGTGTTGCCCAGGCTGGTCTTGAACTGGACGCAAGTAATCCTCGTCTCAACCTTCTGAGTAGCTAGGATTACAGTGCATGCCACTGTTCCTGGCTAGAGATTTTAGCCTTAGATAGCATAATATTTTGTCAGGGAGAAAGTATGATTATCTTGCAGATGTTAAGGTAACTATAGGTGGAGCAACTGAGTGATTTCCTGTATTAACACAGCATTCTGTTGTAGGAATGAAGATGAGGGATAGTTGACTGATCCAGGATTGGAGTTTCACTTTGTGAGTGAAAGGATGACGAGGTAAAGATGCCAAAGACTGGCAAAAGTGATAGGAGTAATGGTCCATGGAGTCTAGACTGCCTAGGGATTGAAGTGGAGATGGGGTTGATAACAGAGAATGTAGAGGAGGCAAGGGACTGAAGGTCTGTGAGGGCTGTCTGAACTTGAGATTTCAAGAATGGAGCAACTGGGGAGAAGCAAGTGCAGGGTATGACCTTTGTCTGTTGGGGCAAAGGTCACTTCAGTTGCGGTGGTCAAAGCAGTGGGTACATGGGTGGTACCCAAGGACAATGAGGTCTCCTACGATGAAAACAAGCCAGGACTGCAGTGAGGAAGACTAACTCGATTCGAAAATATCAGTGAATGGTGGGGATTGGGAAATTACCTGAATGAGGAGGGGTATAGGGTAACATTATGCCTTATCTTTAAAAGGACAAGAGCTTTTACATCAAAGTGGAGTAATGGTTTGAAAATGGATTTCAGGAAAAGAGGACGCTGACATCAACTGGGATATGTGGAATTTCAGGGAATAGGCAACATCTGTGTGTGAAACCTGCAGAGGGTGGGTTTTCAGAAAGAGCCAGATTTCAGTTAAGCCAAGGAGGCAAGGAAGGACTTTCAGTGCTGGCTTGTGGACAGTGGAAGTTTTGATTTGGGGGACTAGTGTTACAGACAAGACACAACTGGGGGGGAAATCCCAGTCTGCTTTGCATTTGAGCAACTGAGTTGTATAACCAAGATGAAGTGGGCTCCATTCATATTAAGTTGCATGAGTACTAATATATTCAGTCAGAATATGTTGTGTGCCTACTATGACGCGGGCAATATGTTTTGGGTTAATAAGCAGTGCCCAGTCTCTCTACTCTGGAGCTCAGAATCTAGTGAAATAAGTGGACAAATAAACCTATGTCTATGGGAATGACTAAGTACAATGATTTGTGAATACTGAGCAAGGGCACCTGGTCCTGGAATGGGAATGGGAGTGGGAGTTCAGGGAAAGCTTTTTAGACATGATGACTGAGCATTAAGTAGGTAAAAGAAACAGGAAACTGGGAATAGGCATCCAGGCAAAGTCACAGAAAAGCTGATGAAACAACATGGTCTTAAGTATGGGGAGTAGCTCTTGTTGCTGGGATCGTGACTATGAGGAAGGCAATTGTGAGAACAAGGCAAGATGTATTTTATCTTGGAGGGCTTTGTAGGTCTTGTTTTGGATAGCCATTGGAGGGTTTCAGGGAAGAGTGAAAAAGATAAGTATGTAGGTAAATGCCAACAGGGTGGATGGGTTTAAGAGAGTCTACCTGCTAAAGGTCAGCTGCTCCTATCAGCAAGGGTCCTAACAAAATTAAATAATAGCTTTCCATATGTTTTGAAAATAGGATGGGGCAGGGCAAATTTCTCATCAGATTCGTAGCTTTGGGCTGCACTTGGCCGCTGGTATTACTCTTCTTCCTTTTAGAAGCCAGTACCTTCATGGCTCCATTTTTTGGCTTTTGGCCTCCTGTTTGGTACTCTGTGCTCTAGTCATTTAACAGCTATTTGAACTAGAATCAGTTACCCTGATCTTCAGTTTTTGAATTTATAAATGAAATAACATCTGTTTTATTCTCTCCAGCTTTAGAATTATGAATTCACTTAGGTTTAAATCTTGAGAGTCCTCTCTCACATTGTTTTTGTTTCCTATATTTTGGGGATAGTGCTTAACAGTAGTTTTTAAAAACCATATTCCTTTTTTTTTTTCCTTATAAGTATACATGTCAGGCAGAGTGCAGTGACTCACGCCTGTAATCCTAACGCTTTGGGAGGCCGAGACAGGTGGATCACTGAAGGTCGGGAGTTGGAGACTAGCCTGGCCAACATGGTCAAACTCCATCTCTACCGAAAATACAAAAATTAGCTGGGCGTGGTGGTGAGCGCCTGTAATCTCAGCAATTTGGGAGGCTGAGGCAAGAGAATTTCTTGAACTCAGCAGGCGGAGGTTGTACTGAGCCAAGATCACGCAACTGTACTCCAGCCTGGACGACAGAGTGAGACTTCATCTCAAAAAAAAAAAGATGTCCATTGTTGGGAATCTGAAAAAATAGAGAAGCAAATGGAAGAATATAAAAACCACCCATAGTCACATTACTCAGAAATAATGACTGCTAACATTTTATTTTGTAGACTTTTGAATTCATTGTGTGTGTGTATACATGCTTTTAAAAATAGAAATTCTCCCTCTCATTTTGTGAAAACTTACATCATCCAGATCAGAGGAAATGGGCCTGGCAAAATATTGATATTTAAGCATTCAAGGATATTCAACATTTCCTATCAAATTTTTTTCTCTATTTCCTTTGTTTTTTTTTTGGAGATAGGGTCTTGCTCTGTCACCCAGGCTGGAGTGCAATGGTGCAATCTTGGTTCACTGCAACCTCCGCCTCCCAGGTTCAAGCAATTCTTCTGCTTCAGCCTCCCAAGTAGCTGGGACTACAGGTGTGTGCCACCATATCCAGCTCCTATCAAATTTACATAAGCTATTCTTCCTCTTGTTACTGAATTTTATACTGATGACTAGACAAGATAATTGGCCACCTTTTGTCAAATGGGCCTTTTGCATGTCGCCTGGTGGAAATTTGGGTTTGCCCCTATATGCAGGTTACAAAGGAACTTAGTTTATAAGCTTTGAAAAGTTTTCCATTTAGTACCATTCTGAGGCTTACTCTCTTGTTGAATATCTCTTGATGATAAACATGTCCCTGTACTGTATGCAGTAGTATCATGTATATAGCAGGATCATGTAGTGTTGTGGTTTGTCAACCAGACTGCAGGTTCTTTGAGGCGGGGACTGGGCCTCCACTTAGTATCTAAACTACATGATACAATGGTGAAACCAGAGATGTTAAGCATTTTGTTGGCCAATTAGTTGACTACATTCATGCAGTCAACTAATTGCTCTCCTTTCTTCTACATCTAACACCAGGATTACTTAAGTACTTTTGCACCTGGGCATATAGCTAAAATTTATTTCAAGGGGTTCCCCTCCACCACTGCTATGTTAACATTCAATAAACACTTAATTACAGATTACTATGTACCAGGCACTGTCTGAAATTTTGAGGACACAAAGATGAATAAATCAAGGCTCCTGGCTCAGGGATATCAGAATATAAGTTAAAGCATTGTTGCACATTTTCACAAAATGTTAAAAAAAATTTGAGACCATGGCTGGGCGCGGTGGCTCACATCTGTAATCCCAGCACTTTGGGAGGCCAAGGTGGGTGGATCACCTGAGGTCAGGAGTTCGAAACCAGCCTGGCCAACATGGTGAAACCTTTTCTCTACTAAAAATACAAAAATTAGCCGGGCATGGTGGCAGGCACCTGTAATCCCAGCTACTCGAGAGGCTGAGGCAGGAGAATTGCTTGAACCTGGGAAGCGGAGGTTCCGGTGAGCCGAGATTACGCCACTGTACTCCAGCCTGGGCAACAGAGAGACTCGTCATACATACATACATACATACATAAATATACATACATACATACATACCATGAAACATCAAATAATAGTTTAGGTTAAACCAATTTTTTTCCTTGAAACTCTGATTAAAAAATGTGCAGTAATCAGAAATACTTTTTCAGCATTTTCCTTTATCATAAAATGTAATATTTTAAATTGTGTTTTTAAACCCTTGTGATACTAAGTTTTAACAGTTCTCATTGATTGTGCTCTATGTACCAGACACTGCCAGACCATTTTCTGCCATTATCTTACTTAATGTTCTCAATAGATGAAGTAGGTTTTGTTATCCTCATTTCATACAAGGGAAACTTGGGTTCAGATTAGGTAATGTGTCCAAAAATAACAGAGCAGACTGGGTATGGTGGCTCCTGCCTGTAATCCCAGTACTTTGGGAGGTGGAGGTGGGAAGATCACTTGAGCTCAGGAGTTCAAAACCAGCCTAGGCAACATGGCAAAACTCCATCTCTACAAAAAAAATATTAAAAAATTAGCCAAGCATGGTGGCACATGCCTGTAGTCCCAGCTACTCGGGAGGCTGAGGTGGGAGGATTGTTTGAGTCTGGGAGGTCGAGGCTGCAATGAGCCGTGATCACACCATTGCACTCCACTCCAGCCTGGGCAACAGAGGGAGAACCTGTCTCAAAAAAATGAAATAAAGACTGGGCGCTGTGGCTCATGCCTATAATTCCAGCATTTTGGAAGGCTGAGACGGGCGGGTGGATCACCTGAAGTCAGGAGTTCGAGACCAGCCTGGCAAAGATGGTGAAACCCCATCTCTACTAAAAATAGAAAAATTAGCTGGGCATCGTGGCAAAGGCCTGTAATCCCAGCTACTCAGGAGGCTGAAGGATGAGAACTGTGGAGGTTGCAATGAGCTGAGATCACGCCACTTCACTCCAGCTTGAGCAACAGAGCTAGACTCCGTCTCAAAAAAAAAAAAAAAAAGGTTGATTGTCAATGTCAGATATTGTATGATTCTAACCCATCTTTGAAATTTATTTTTTCATACATAATATATATATATTATATATTTACATATATATAAAGACATAGGGGTTTTGCTATGTCGCCCAGGCTGGTCTTGAAGTCCTGGCTTCTTTGGAGACTGAGGCAGGAGATTCGCTTGCGCCTGGGAGGCAGAGGTTGCAGTGAGCCCAGGTCGTGCCATGGCACTCTCCAGCCTGGGTGACAGAAAGGGAGACTCTTGTCTCAAACCACAAGACTTCTCTCTCTCCCGCTAGTCTATAAAGCTTCTTGAGGATAAGGCTTTTGTGTCTGCTAGTGAATCCTAGCCCTGTTTGTCCTACCTGACACAGTGAACGCTCATAAAATGAGTGCACGCATGAATGAACGACCAGAACCGACTGAATTTTTTTTTTCCTTCAGGCTCCTGAGTCTGGCCGACACTTTCAGAGTAGACGTTTCCAAGGATTAAGAACACACATCCGCGAGTCTGTACGTGCAAACTCAAACAATATAACATAAAGCACTGAAGGTGCGCCACTCAAAAGCAGCTAGAAGCCTTCATTTTTCAGGCTGGGGCTAGGGAAAATCTGGCCAGTGTTGGAGAATACAAAGCTAACCTTTGTAATTCCTTGCGGTTTTACCGTTCCGTAGGTGCCTTCTAGACCAAAGGCCGCAAGTAGTCAGTCAATGCGCTAAATTTAGCCACAGTCACAGGCCGCTGCTTTGAATTTACCACGTGGAGAGCAGTCTTTCCTGTGCTTCCTGCTTTCCCCGGAAGTGCCTTGCTACGGGAAGTGACGAGAGCCGGGTGGACAGAGGGTGGGGAACTACCTCTTCCTCTCCACGCGGTTGAGAAGACTGGTTGGCCTGGGCAGCCTGCGCTGAAGATGCCGGGGAAACTCCGTAGTGACGCCGGTTTGGAATCAGACGTCGCAATGAAAAAAGGGGAGACACTGCGAAAACAAACCGAGAAGGTGAAACGGTGGGACCTGGGGCCAGGAGGGACGCTGAGTGGAGCGGAACCCCGGGGTGCGGGAGAAGTGCCTGGGCTGGGATCGTGAGAGCGCGCGGCGGGTAACAGCGCGTCCAGAGACCGGGCGTGGGTCTTGACGGGCGGTCGTCCAGGAGTGGTGCGCTCCCAGGCAGTGGATGCGTTGTCTGCCCGACCGACCCAGGTCCGCCGCGCGCTGACCTCTTCCTCTGAGATTAGAGGCATCCACATGTCCCAGGAACTCTGGTAGAGAGGCCCTATTGGAGCTCGGGAGAAGGCCAGGTGTCCCACGTGGTCCCCGGTGACTGGGCGCGCCTCACACAGTGCGTAGAGTTGGACATTGTCAGGCTCCGCGTTGTTGGCTGAGACATAACTCCCGGCTTGAGCGTAGTACGCTAAGGGAATTACAAGTCAAGTCAAAGTGGGGACTGGAGGCAGGGTGCGGTGGCTCATGCCTGTAATTCCAACACTTTGGGAGTCCGAGGCTGTCGGATCATGAGGTCAGGAGTTCGAGACCAGGCTGGCCAACATAGTGAAACCCCGTCTCGACTAAAAATACAAAAATTAGCCGGGCATGGTGGCTCACGCCAGTAGTCCCAGCTACTCGGGAGGCGGAGGCCGGAGAATTGCGTGAACCCGGGAAGCAGAGGTTGTGGTGAGCCGAGATCGCGCCACTGCAAGTCAGCCTGGGCAACAGCGAAACTCCGTCTCAAAAAAAAAAAAAAAAAAGTGGGGACTGGAGCTTTAGAGTAGACTGGAGATATCTTAACCTCATCTGCGCACGTGGGCGGCGTCTTTAGTGACTTTTTAAACTCTAGTAAGGGAAGTACAGTTTGTTTTCCGGTAAGCTGACCTGAGAAGATGACGTAATTCAGTTCTTCTTAGTATTATATTGACTAGATTTCCCATGGAAATGTAAAGGCATGTGTTGCGGTGCTGAGTGTACACCATATTTTTTATATAGGCCAACAGTGTGCAGTAGTCTTAACCTTGACAGCCGTCCCTTGCTTTGCTGTTGCTTCCTAGTGATTTAACTTGTGACTGAGTCTCTGTTCTGAGATGTCAGTGGGAAGAAAGATTGTTCTTGAACTTAGGTTGTACACTACTTAGAATTAACTTTCCCTGTTTGTTTCCTTGTCTTTGGATATGGAGCTCTTAAAATAGCAATATTTTAGAATCGTAGGAAGCCGCGGCAGATTTGTACTCAGGTGCAAGAAGGTAGTGGTCCTGGTTTACATCACATCAGTCAGTTGCTTTCAATTTGGCGTGCTCAAATCCAGAGATACATGACCAAACTCTGTTATATTCCAAAGGAGACCACCAGGATGGGAAACTCGGTCTTATTTGGTGGAACCAAGGGATGAAAACGAATACAATTTTGGAAGGAGACTAGCTTGTTTTTTGTTGGCAAGGAGATTATTTTTAATCTATGATTTGAGAACAGAGACCAGGCCTGAAGTTTCCAGGAGGCAGAATTCAGTGTAATATGTATTTCCAAGATTGTTCTGGGGCTCTGCCAGAATAGGTTTCTAAGGAGGCTACAACATGTGTCTAATTGTTTTCAATAGTATGAAAAGTTGTAGGGGGTCAGAAAGTTCAAATAGGAGCCACAGTCATCTGTCTTACTTGGTTCTGAGGTGTCACTCCTTCCATATTCTTGTAACTTATTTATTTTATTTTAAATTAAGTACGTCTTTTTTACACAAGGGTGATAGACTGTGAGTTTTATAACTTTTTGTTTCATAAAATGTCTCTTTTATTTTATTATTTGTTATTTTTTTTTTTGAGATCGAGTTTTGCTCTCGTTGCCCAGGCTTCTTCTCCATTGGTCAGGCTGGTCTTAAACTCCCAGCCTCAGGTGATCCGCCCACCTTGGCCTCCCAAAGTGCTGGGATTACAGGCATGAGCCACCGCATCCTGCACTTTTATTTTTTGTAGAGACAGAGTCTTACTGTCACCCAAACTAGAGTGCAGTGGCATGATTATAGCTAACTGCAGCCTTGAATTCCTGGGCTCAAGCAATCCTCCCACCTCAGCCTCCTAAGTAGCTAGGAGTATAGGTGTGTGCCGCTACGTCTGGCTAATTTAAATTTTTTTTTTTTTTTTTTTTTTTTTTTTGAGATAGTCTTGCTGTGTCGCCCAGGCTGGAGTGCAGTGGCATGATCTCAGTTCACTGCAACCCCTGCCTCCCAGGTTGAAGCAACTCTCCTGCCTCAGCCTCCCAAGTAGCTGGGACTACAGGTGCATGACCATGCCTGGCTAATTTTTTTTGTATTTTTAATAGAGACGAGGTTTCACTGTATTAAGCCAGGGTGGTCTCCTTCTCCTGACCTCGTGATTCGCCCTCATCGGCCTCCCAAAATCCTAAGATTACAGGCGTGAGCTACCATGCCCAGCCTAATTTTTAAAGTTTTTCAATAGAGAAAGGGTCTTGCTATATTGCCCGTGCTTGCCTGGAACTGCCGGCCTCAAACAATCCTCCTGCCTTGGCCTCCCAGAGTGCTGGAATTACAGGCATGAACCACTGCACCTGGCCCTAAACTGTCTTTATATGAATTAATTTGCTCTTGTGAGATAGGCAAAGTGCAGAATTCCTGTTTTGGAGTGGCTGCAGTGAGCTATGATGATGCCTCTGTACCACAACCTGGGTGAAAAATAGAAATTGTCTCTTAAAAAAACAAAAAAATCCCTGTTGTTTTACCTGGGATTTTAGCAGGAAGAAAGAAAAGAAACCTGCTTAACATCATCAATCTGTAGATATATGGCCTTATTCTATTGGAATTGAATTTGGATTTTCTATAGTATTGAGTTTGGAGCCTGTTGGAGTATCCCATGAGCTTATCCAAATCCCTTACGAAAATCTGGTTTCCAGGCCAAGTGCGTTGGCTCATGTAATCCTAGCAGTTTGGGAGGCCGAGGTGGGTGGGTTGCCTGAGCTCAGGAGTTTGAGACCAGCCTGGGCAACGTGGCAAAACCCCGCCTCTACTAAACATACAAAAATTAGCTGGGTGTGGTGGTACACTCCTGTAGTCCCAGGTACTCGGGAGGCTGAGGCATGAGAATTGCTTGAACTCAGGAGTGGAGGTTTCAGTGAGCTGAGATTGTACCACTTCACTCCAGCCTGGCTGATAGAGCGAGACTCTGTCTCAAAAAAAAAAAAAAAAAAAAGAAATCTGTTTTACAGCTGTTTGACCCACATGAGTTGAATAGTTACTAAGGGGCACTCTTCATTTTCCAAGATAGTGAAACTATTGATATATACTTGTCTCTATATATAGCTAAGAAGTGGTTTTTTAAAAAGTTTACTATTTTGATTTTTACCTTATCACAACACGAAAGTACAAATGTCAAAATGCCTCAGAACTGTATTTTTCAAAGTTGAAAATGATCTTGAAATAATCCAGAATTGATGAATTTTGCAAATGTATAAATGCCTTATTCAGTGTTTGTATTTTCCTTTTGAATTTTTTAGAAAGAGAAAAAAGAGAAGCCAAAATCTAATAAGACTGAAGAGAGAGCAGAAGAGGAAGAAACTGTTTCTCCCAAAGCTAAACAAGTTAAAAAGAAAGCAGAGCCTTCTGAAGTTGACATGAATTCTCCTAAATCCAAAAAGGCAAAAAAGAAAGACGAGCCATGTCAAAATGACATTTCTCCTAAAACCAAAAGTTTGAGAAAGAAAAAGGAGCCCATTGAAAAGAAAGCGGTTTCTTCTAAAACCAAAAAAGTGACAAAAAATGAGGAGCCTTCTGAGGAAGAAATAGATGCTCCTAAGCCGAAGAAGATGAAGAAGGAAAAGGAAATGAATGGAGAAACTGGAGAGAAAAGCCCCAAACTGAAGAATGGATTTCCTCATCCTGAACTTGACTGTAACCCCAGTGAAGCTGCCAGTGAAGAAAGCAACAGTGATATAGATCAGGTAAATTTGCACTTCTTTGGGTAGAAGATATCTTTCATTGTTGTTTCAGATAAATAAGTAGGTAACTGCTATATGTAGCCTTTAATCGCAGGAGAAAATCAGCACCTCATGGGTTGGGGGATACCTTAGTCTAAGTGGAACTTCATCTTAAAAATTAGCATATGACAGGGCACGGTAGCTCAGCTAAGATGGAGCCCTGTCTTTTTTTTTTTTTGAAATGGAGTCTCGCTCTGCTACCCAGGCTGAAGTGCAGTGGCATAATCTTGGCTTACTGCATTACTGCAACCTCTGCCTCCTGGGTTCAAGTGATTCTCCTACCTCAGCCTCCCTCAGTAGCTGGGATTGCGCGCGTGTGCCATCACGCCTGGCTAATTTTTTGTATTTTTAGTAGAGGTGTGCTTTCACCATGTTGGCCAGGCTGGTCTTGAACTCCCGACCTCAGGTGATCCACCCCACCCCGGCCTCCCAAAGTGCTGGGATTACAGGCGTGAATCTGTTCTCAGCAGACTCTGTCCTAAAAAAAAAAAAAAAAAAAAATGGCCGGGCGCCGTGGCTCACACCTGTAATCCCAGCACTTTGGGAGGCCGAGATGGGCAGATCATGAGGTCAGGAGATCGAGACCACGGTGAAACCCTGTCTCTACTAAAAATACAAAAAATTAGCCATGCGTGGTGGCGGGTGCCTGTAGTCCCAGCTACTTGGAGGCTGAGGCAGGAGAACGGTGTGAACCTGGGAGGCGGAGCTTGCAGTGAGCCGAGTCTCACCACTGCACTCCAGCCTGGGCAATAGAGCCAGACTCCCTCTCAAAAAAAAAAAAAAAATTAATGTAATGCCACAATGCTTCCTTTACAAATAAGCAGATACTGTTTAAGCTTAGGGAGAGTCTTGGTCTGCTTATTTGCAAGTCAGTCATCAACAGAAGAGATACAGTTGTGTAAATGGGCCCTAGTTTCCCTCCGAGGGTTTAACCAAATAAATTATTGGAATTACTGAAAAGGTTGATTGTATAACTCCTTTTGGTTAGGCCATTAAGTAATCATCCTGGAGTTGAATAGGATGATAAAATGTCTGTCCAGAACCTAATTCTGTTACCTTTCAGAAACTCAGTCATGAAAGAAAAATACTAATTGTATTAAAAATATTTTGTTGTAGACATGAGAGCTTGCTATGTGGCCCAGGCTGGTCTAGAACTTGTGGCCTCAAGTGATAATCCCGCCTAAGCCTCCTGAGTAGCTGGGATTACAGGCACGAGCCACCACACCCAGCTGAAAAATAGTAATTCTAATAAATTTTCTTTTTGCTATAGATCATGGTCAACATTTGTAATTTTTTTCCTGATTATAAAAAATATGTGATCCAGAGAAAATAGAAAATGCAGACATTTTGCAAAAAGAAAGAAATGCTTCCTGGAATTTCACCATTCATTTAGTAAATATTAATACCTGTACTTTTCAAGTGCAGAAGTAATCTTGTTCATTTTTGGTGTTTCCTTATAGTACTTTTAATATATGCATCTATTATTTTTAATCAGATTAGGATTGTACTATACAATCTTGTATCTTGACTTTTCTGTTTCTATCTAAGCATTTTTCTCATGAAGTATGCTTAATGGTTACGTAATCCTTCATATAAATGTCTTGAAATCTACTTACTACTTTTATTGAGCATTCAGATATCTTACTATCAAATAATGCCACAGTGACTGCTACCTCATAAACGTTTGTTCATTTTCTATGGATGTGTGTATACGAGAGATGCTGCTTTGGAAGAGGGCTAATGACATTTCCAACAGTATATTGTTGTATTGTTGGTTATGGTTATGGAGTAGATCTTAGTTAAGATCTAGTCACACATAATATACCCAGCATATATTTGCCTCAGATTTTTCTTTTGTTAAGGTTTTATAGATTTATGACAATGTTTCCTTTTCAGATCTTGATTTACCTATCAAGGTTTTTGTGTCTTTTTGGTTGATTTTTAAACTGATGTGTTTAGAAGAATTGCTTTAGGATATCTTGTTTTGTCTCTTTCTCAAAAGGTTCTCTGTTAATTTGTGTAGGTGATTATTGATTTCTTTCTGTGGCCCTTTACTTGATAGGAAATATCTGTGGAACAAAAAGAAGGCGCTTTCTCTAATTTTCCCATCTCTGAAGAAACTATTAAGCTTCTCAAAGGTAATGTTCTTGGAAATATCATATGATGTTAGAATGTATTATTTTAACAGAAGCACTCCACTATTTTTGTTAAGATAAACCAGGATGTATTCTTATTGTAGGCTGACACATGCAATCATATAATGAAGTAGGCTTGTGTATTCAGTATAGTGCTATAGTAGTGATGGTTCTTCATGCCTCTTAAACAAGTGGTTAAAATTTCTTCAGGCTCTCTGTGGTGGCTCACACCTGTAATTGATTGAGGCCAGGAGTTTGAGACCTGCCTGGGTAACATAGTAACAACCTGTCCCTACAAAAAGTTTAAAAATTAGCCAGGCACACATCTCTATAGTCCTAACTACTGCAGAGGCTGAGGAAGGAAGATCGCTTAAGCCCAAGAGTTCAAGGCTTCAGTGAACTGTGATCACACCCCTGCATGCCAGCCTGGGTGACAGAATGAATCTCTGTCTCAAAAAAAATTGTATTTAATACAGTATGTATTCAGAAGTGTAATGAATAATGATGCTGGTGAAATTAAGCAATTAGGTGATGCCATGTTAATGTTTTATCTCTTTCACTTCTGAGGCATCTCTAGGTTAATGAGCCTAATTTATAGGTGTAAACCCAGAATTCATTTAATAATCTGCTTCTGAACTAGCTGACGAGTCACAGTTACTCAAGTAGGTGCTTCCTAAATCAGGAGCAGCACAGTTGGATTGCAAAGCACCAGATTTTCAGGTTTATGGATGAGACTTCAAGTATTTACTGTAATTGGGTGCTTTAAAGTTTGCTGATATTTTTCAGTCAAGCAGATTCATTGCTATCAGAATATTTTTGAGCCAGGTGTGATGGCTTGCACATGTAATCCCAGCTGTCCATCAAGCTGAGGCAGGAGGATCACTTGAGCCTAGGAGTTCAAGGCTGCAAGTGAGTTGTGATCACACCACTGTACTCCATAGTGGGCGACAAAGCAAGACCCTGTCTCTTGAAATATATATATATTTGACCCTAACTTTGTAGATGTTGACCAGAAGGTAGAATTCCTTAATTCTGCAGGACCAGAAGCATGAGTAGTATACTTCAGTATGTCAGTATGGCTAATATTTTAAGAATTGTGGTGTGAGATAACACAGTTAATTTGTTCATAGGCCGAGGAGTGACCTTCCTGTTTCCTATACAAGCAAAGACATTCCATCATGTTTATAGTGGGAAGGACTTAATTGCACAGGCACGGACAGGAACTGGGAAGACATTCTCCTTTGCCATCCCTTTGATTGAGAAACTTCATGGGGAACTGCAAGACAGGAAGAGAGGCCGTCCCCCTCAGGTAACTGTCTTAAATACAAGGGCTCTCAGTCAGCAAAGGAAAAAGCACCACTTGGGCATTGTGTACATACCCTACAATTTTTTATTGAGTTCTTATAGTCACCCATTCTATTTACTGTGGATCTTTATGTGAAAGTAATCCAGGATAATTCTTTTATATTTAATAATTAATATATACAGATCATTCTCTGTATATTTCAATATTTTAATCTTTCCTATACTTTTGATCATCTATATAATTAATGCTTATCATATTTCCTTCAAACCATTAGATGTCCCTGGGGCTCATAGCTTTGGTCAAGTGTCTGACCATTTTTGCCTAGATGGAGAAAGCATTTTTAATAGAAAAGCATGAATGGAAGGAAGGACAAGTCAGAGATGAAAAGGCCAAGCCCCCATATTAGGGTGAGTCCATTGGGCTCATTTCTAGAGAACTTGACATTTGATAGACATTAACCTCATTGAAATGACTGGGAATGCCCATGTTGTCACTTTGGCTGTGGGTTCTTGCAGTTGTCTTTCGGGCCTAACCTCACTTGCTCACTGGCCTTCCAGTGTCCATGCTCCCCTTTTGTTAATTTGTTTATTGCTGTGTCCCTAGCACACAGAATAGTGCTTGGCCAATAGTAGGTAGTCATTAAATTTTTTTTTTGAAATGGAGTCTGGCTCTGTTGCCCAGGCTGGAGTGCAGTGGCCGGATCTCAGCTCACTGCAAGCTCCGCCTCTGGGGTTCACGCCATTCTCCTGCCTCAGCCTCCTAAGTAGCTGGGACTACAGGCGCCTGCCACCACGCCCGGCTAATTTTTTGTATTTTTAGTAGAGACGGGGTTTCACCGTGTTGGCCAGGATGATCTCAATCTCCTGACCTCGTGATCTGCCCGTCTCGGCCTCCCAAAGTGCTGGGATTACAGGCGTGAGCCACCGTGCCCGGCCCTCATTAAATATTTTTTAGATGAATGTATTAGGTGTTCTTTAATCATATTAGTTTTATACCATTACCCTATTTTGAGGACCTGTAGCAGTTTTTTTTTTTTTTTTGAGATGGAGTCACGTGTTGTTGCTCAGTGGTACAATCTCGGTTCACTATAACCTGTGCCTCCTGGGTTCAAGCGATTCTCCTGCCTTAGCCTCCCAAGTATCTGGGATTACAGGTGTGTACCACCATGCCTGGCTAATTTTGTATTTTTAGTAGAGGTGTGGTTTCACCATGTTTGCCAGGCTGGCCTGGAACTCCTGACCTCAAGTGGTCCGCCCACCTCAGCCTCCCAAAGTGCTGGGATTATAGACATGAGCCACTGCACCTGGACTTTTTTTTCTTTTTTTTTTTTTTTTTGGAGACAAAGTCTCGTTTTGTTGCCTGGATTGGATTGCGGTGGCGCAATCTCAACCTCCACCTCCCACTTCAACATCCCAAGTAGTTGGGATTACAAGTGTGAGCCACCACACCTGGTGCATTTATAGTTTTAGTAGAGATAGGGTTTCACCATGTTGGCCAGGCTGGTCTTGAACTCCTGACCTCAAGTAAGCCACTCACCTCGGCCTCCCAAAATGCTGGGATTATAGGCGTGAGCCATTGCGCCTGGCCAGCAATTTCATGTTTTATATATATATATATATAGATCAAACACATATTGCTCTAGGATTCAAAGCCCCTTACATTGTTGGCTCTACCTTACTTCTCTGACTTTGTTCTGCTTCAAATGTTCTCTACTGTAGAGGTTAAGACTACAGGTTTTGGAGCCCAATTGCTTGAAGGCTCTGCTCCTTCTTAGCCTTTGGAGTTTAGTCAAGTTATTTATCCTCTAATACCTAGCTCAAAAAGTTGCGGGAATTAAATCAGAATGATACATATAAAGAATTTAGTAGAGTCTAAGATCTAGTAGACAAAAATATTAGCTAATGTTATCATCATCATCATCAGTGTTAGACCTTGTTCAAGTCGTTCTTTTCCTGGAATGCTATTCTTTAAGAACTAGATTAAGAAACAAATACTACACAGTAATTCGAATTCAATTATTTTTCTTTATCAGGTACTGGTTCTTGCACCTACAAGAGAGTTGGCAAATCAAGTAAGCAAAGACTTCAGTGACATCACAAAAAAGCTGTCAGTGGCTTGTTTTTATGGTGGAACTCCCTATGGAGGTCAATGTGAGTACATTCAAAAAGTGAGGGAAGCATAATGCCACCCATTGTTGACTACTCTTACTGGATTTCTTTTAACCTTCACATCTGGCTTCTCTACATGGGATAGTCGTTTATGGGGATTTTCTTTTGCCGTGGTTTAAACATGGTCAAGAACATGGTCCTGCATGATGATAGGCAAATCCTGTATATGGTTCTTAGTACTTTTATCTATATTTATCTAGGGGCTACAAAGGTAACTTATTGAACCCAGAAAAACAGTCCATTTGGGCTCTAGGAAATAGGAAGTCAGAATTCAAGGTTACTCTTGTCTGTCAGGACCTTGGGTCTGTCTCTCTTTCCGCATGGTTGCTTCTTTCTTGGTGTACACAGGCTTTCTTTCCTTGGGGCTCAACGGCCAAATATTACAGTCTCAGCTCTTGTATTCCATTACTTCCCAGTTCAAGGCCTTGGAGCTTTATTATTAGAGCGGATGTATAAATTAGGAAGGGATTTAAGGAATTAAAAAAATCATAGTTTTGGCCGGGCGCAGTGGCTCATGCCTGTAATCCCAGCACTTTGGGAGGCTGAGGTGGGTGGATCACAAGGTCAGGAGATTGAGACCATCCTGGGTAACATGGTGAAACCCCATCTCTACTAAAAATACAAAAAATTAGTCGGGCTTGGTGGCAGGCACCTGTCGTCCCAGCTACTCAGGAGGCTGAGGCGGGAGAATGGTTTGAACCCGGGAGGCGGAGCTTGCAGTGAGCCGAGATTGCACCACTGCACTCCAGCCTGAGTGCAGTCTCACTCCAGCCTGAGTGAGACTCTGTTTCAAAAAAAAAAAAAAAAAAAATTCATAGTTTTGGCACACAGTCTTATGGTTATTTCTTTTCAGCTTTGCCAGAATGGATATAGGGTTTGGCACCAGAAAAGCTTGAATCTAGACTCTGCTCACAGAGTAGCTATTGTGTTCAAGTTGCTTAATTTTTCTGTGCTTTAGTTTCCTCATCTATAGAAAAAGATTACTAAACCTACCCTGCAGGGATGTTGTGAGGATTGGGTTGGATAATGTATATAAAGTGCCTAGTATTATCCGTAGACTGCAACAGCAGTTCAGTACAAAGCTAAATTATTATTACCATCTCACCGCAGTTATATTGAGCTTCATTTTTCCAAATGTCTTTATATATCCTTGGAATATTTGCCCTTTCATTATGTCTCATCCTCCCTATACCTGTTTACTTTATAGAAAGTTCATATTTCTGTTAGATTCTTATTCGTACTCTGCGAAACCTTGATACTTTCCTCCAGCCCAGGAAGTAATTTCTTTCTTTTTATTGTCTTGAGACAGAGTCTCGCTCTGTCGCCCAGGCTGGAGTGCAGTGGTACAATCTTGGCTCACTGCAACTTCCGCCTCCCAGGTTCAAGTGATTCTGCCTCAGCCTCCCGAGTAGCTGGGACTACAGGCGTGTGCCACCATGCCTGGCTAATTTCTGCATTTTTAGTAGAGATGCGGTTTCACCATATTGGCCAGGCTGGTCTCGAACTCCTGATCTTGTGATCTGCCAGCCTCAGCCTTCCAAAGTGCTGGGATTACAGGTGTGAGCCCACACCCAGCTGGAAGTAATTTCTTTCCTGGTGCTATTGTCCTCCAGTAGTGTACATTTCTTCCTTTCCTTCCTTTACCTTTCCCCTTCCCCTTCCCCTTCCCCTTTCCTTTCTCACTCACTCTGTGGCCCAGGCTGGAGTGCAGTGGCGTGATCTCGGCACTAGACAGTCACTTCAAGTATTTACTAAAATTGGGTGCTTTAGATTTTGTTGACATTTTTCACTTCAAATGTTTTTCCCACTAGATTAGGAGTGTCATGAGTATCTTTATCATTATTACTTAGCATATTACTTTGTACTTGCAAGTATTTAACAAATATTTTAGAATAACAATACAGTTAACGTTGGTACCCCAGACAGATAAAAACCCAGCAAATCTTATCATTGTTTTTTATAGTTGAACGCATGAGGAATGGGATTGATATCCTGGTTGGAACACCAGGTCGTATCAAAGACCACATACAGAGTGGCAAACTAGATCTCACCAAACTTAAGCATGTTGTCCTGGATGAAGTGGACCAGATGTTGGATATGGGATTTGCTGATCAAGTGGAAGAGATTTTAAGTGTGGCGTACAAGAAAGGTAATCCACAAATTCAAGAAGCTAATAAAAAAGACCAAACAAAGGAAGGGTGGTAACTAAATAATTGTCTTTATTTATTTATTTATTTTGAGGCAGAATTTCACTGTCTCACTCTGTTGCCCAGCCTGGAGTGCAGTGGCATAGTCTCGGCTCACTGTAACCTCTGTCTCCTGGGTTCAAGTGACTCTCGTGCCTCAGCCACCTGAGTAGCTGGGATTACAGGCACCCGCCACCACACCTGGCTGATTTTCGTATTTTTAGTAGAGATGGAGTTTCGCCATATTGCCCAGGCTGGTCTCAAACTCCCAGCCCCAAGTGATCCGCCTGCCTCACCCTCCCAAAGTACTGGGATTGGAGGCATGAGCCACTGTGCCTGGCCTGGTGACTAAGTAGATTTCTAAGAGATGAATAAAGCCTTGGGAAATTGGAAGAAGAAGGCTTATTTTATCTAGAAACTTGGATTAAAAAAAAAAATCATTACTCTGGGATTAAAGCTGGTGAGGAAAAAAAAAGTCATGATTTATCATATAACCACAATGGGGAAGACTTGGGAAAGTAAAAGAAGAAAAATATCTTCTATCATCTTGATGTAGTCTACTTTTGGTGTATTCCTGATGTTTTGCATTTTATTGTGTATATGTGTTGATTATACTCTGACTATACATATAAAAATTCAGCAAAAATACTGTATGAAGTGGTTGTCCATGACTTAATTCTACCTTCTGCCTATTTTGATTTTTTATTCAATATAAATAATTCTGTTTACCCACTTTTATACAGGTAGCTTCTCACCTCAATATCTGGAATTGGCTTTTTTTTTTTTTTTCTTTTGAGACAGGGTCTAAATCTTTCACCCAGGCTGGAGTACAGTGGTGGGCTCTTGGCTCATTGCAACCTCCACCTTCCAGGTTCAAGCGATCCTCCGAGTAGCTGGGACTCTAGGCGTGTGCCACCATGCCCAGCTAATTTTTCTGTTTTTTGTAGAGATGGGTTTCACTGTGCTGTCCAGGCAGGTCTCGAACTCTTGGGCTCAAGTGATCCTCCCTCCCACTTTGGCCTCCCAAAGTGCTGGGATTACAGATGTGATCTACCACGGCCGCTCTTTTTTTATTTTTAAGATAGGCCCTCACCCTGTCACTCAGGCTGGAGTACAGTGGCACCATCATAGCTCACTGCATCCCTGAACTTCTGGGCCTCAGCTTCCTGAGTAGCTAGGGCTACGGGCATGTACCACCATGCCTGGCTAATGTTTTTATTATGCATAGAGACAGGGTGTCACTGTGTTGCCCAGGCTTGTCTTGATTCCTGGCCTCAAGTGATCCTCCTGCCTCTACCTCTGAAAGCATTGGAATTACAGGCGTGAGCCACTGTGCCTGGCCTGGAATTGGTTCTTTAGGATAGATTTCCAGAAGTGGAATTACTGAACTTAAAAGTGTAAATAATTCATGCTCCTCAATATACATTGTCAGATTCTCTCCAGAAGGGTTCTACCACACTTCTATTTGGAATGTTTGAGAATGTGATGTCACTCTTAAGTAGAATTGAACAAATAAAAATAGTAGCTGGACTCAAAGATTGGACAAGAATTCTAAATTCATAAAATATTGAGAATAGAAATCTTAGAATATATTTTGTTTGTAATTCAAAGCCTAATGGTCAGAAAGCAAAATAACTTTCAAGTACTTTCACTGTTTTAAGGATCTTTTAGATAAATTACCTAGCGGTTTCTTTGCCCATTGGGAAACCTCAGTCTTCCAGTTTTGTGTCCTCAGTACCTGACTTGGCCTCAGGTGGTTGCTGGTGAATGTTGATGGACTGTGGAAGTGTTAGGTTAGGTGGAATACTATGTAGGCTTGTTTGGATTATTCATACTGACTTTTTTTTTCCCCTCCTCAAAGATTCTGAAGACAATCCCCAAACATTGCTTTTTTCTGCAACTTGCCCTCATTGGGTATTTAATGTTGCCAAGAAATACATGAAATCTACATATGAACAGGTGGACCTGATTGGTAAAAAGACTCAGAAAACGGCAATAACTGTGGAGGTAAATTATTTACTTAGTTGCCAGAATATAAAATTGTATATTATTATTTTCTTGTCTGTTAATATTAAGACAGGCAAATACTGTTTTTCCGGATAAATACTAAATCCATGTGAAAAGCCAAGGAAAGATATTTCTATTTGAGCTGTATATGAGATCTGTGTTTTTATTTTTATTTTTTGTTTTTTGAGATGGAGTCTTGCTCTGTAGCCAGGCTGGGGTGCAGTGGCGCAATCTCTGCTCACTGCAACCTCTACCTCCTGGGTTCAAGCGATTCTCCTGCCACAGCCTCCCTAGTGGCTGGGACTGCAGGCGTGCGCCACCACGCCCAGCTTAATTTTTGTAGTTTTTGTAGAGACAGGGTTTCACTATGTTGGCCAGGATAGTCTCAATCTTTTCACTTTGTGATCCACCCACCTCGGCCTCCCAAAGTGCTGGGATTACAAGTGTGAGCCACCACGCCCAGCCCAATATCTGTGTTTTTAAAATTTCATCATCTGATGGCCTCATTTCATTTCAGAATAATTTGGAATTTAAATCTATCTGAATTATGTAAACATAAATCACACTTACAATTTAAACATTAGAGGGCAGCAGAGAAACCTAGTGCTTTGGGTTTAAGCTTAAAAGTGTTGAAGTTTAAAATCTCACCTTCGATTCTGATACCTAGATGAATTAATTTCACTGAGGAACAGACCTGGATATTAATCTACAGATTGGATTTTTAAGTAAATGAAAGGGCAAAACATACAGAAACTTGTTGGTTATTTGATTTCCTGTAGAAAGCTAGGGAATGGCATTTCCTTTCCAGCATTTTCCTCGTTGTCAGAAAATAAAGTTAGGTGCTCCTTAGAGAAAGGGGAGAGGCATGGGGAAATGGGCAGATCATGTTGCTTTCTGCTTTAATGACTTATTTAGGTTTTTTTCTCTCTGCAGTGGTGGCTGCAGACAGCTCTTATTAGGCTTGAGTAGTTTCCAGGAGCAAGACGTTAGAACATTAGTGTTATGCTCATTGATCATTGTGTTGTGATTTTAGTTTCCAGCAAAGCTTTACTAACTAGATGTTTTTTTTCTTCTTCTTATATAAGCATCTGGCTATTAAGTGCCACTGGACTCAGAGGGCAGCAGTTATTGGGGATGTCATCCGAGTATATAGTGGTCATCAAGGACGCACTATCATCTTTTGTGAAACCAAGAAAGAAGCCCAGGAGCTGTCCCAGAATTCAGCTATAAAGCAGGTTGGTCCTTCCCTTTATGCCAGCAAAGCTGGGGATATCAACAAATCTTCACCTTGGGCATATTTGCTCTTGGTCTAATTTTCATTCATTCAGTGAATACCAGTTTAGTTTCTTTTAGTTTAGAAATGAGAGGAAGCTACTTTTTTTTTTTTTTTTTAAATTGAGGCAGAGTCTCACTCTGTTACCCAGGCTGGAGTTCAGTGGTGTGATCTGGGCTCTCTGCCTCCCTGAGTTCAAGTGATTCTCCCACTTCAGCCTCCCGAGTAGCTGGACTTACAGGTGGGCACCACCACGCCTGGTTAATTTTTTTTTTTCTTTTTTTTTTTTTTTTGAGATGGAGTCTCACTTCTTTGCCTAGGCTGGACTGCAATGGTACGATCTTGGCTCACTGAAACCTCCGCCTCCTGGGTTCAAGCGATTCTCCTGCCTCAGCCTCCTGAGTAGCTGGGATTACAGGCACATGCCAGTGCACCTGGCTAGTTTTTGTATTTTTAGCAGAGATGGGGTTTCACCATGTTTGCCAGGTTGGTCTTGAACTCCTGACCTCAAGTGATCCAGCTGCCTTGGCTGCTCAAAATGCTGGGATTGTAGGCATGAGCTGAGCCACTGCGCCTGGCCAATTTTTTTTTTTTTTTTTTTGAGACAAGTTCTCACTTCCTTTGCCCAGGCTGAAGTGAAGTGCACCGGCGTGACCTCAGCTCACTGTAGCCTCAACCTCCAGGTAGCATGCACCACCATAGCTGACTTTTTTTTCTGGATGGTGTTTTATTGTTGATATAATTCATGTGCCACATATTACCATTTTAAAATGTACAGTTAAGTGGCTTTTAGCATAATAATCATGAGGTTGTGCCACAGTCACTACTATCTAATTGGGAAGACTTTTTTTTTATCTTCAACTTTTAGGTTCAGGGGTACACGTGAGGATGTGCAGGTTTGTTACATAGGTAAACGTAAGCAAAGATGGCTTGCTGCACAGATCATTCCATAACCTAGGTGTTAAGCCCAGCATTTATTAGCTGTTTTACCTTATGCTCTCCTACCCACCCTCCACTAACTTTATTTTATTTTATTTTTTTATTTCTAGTAGAGACCGAGTCTTGCCATATTGCCCAGGCTGGTCTCAAACCCCAGGTTCAAGCAGTCTGCCTGTTTGGGCCTCCCCAAGTGCCTGAGCCACTGCACCTGGCCTCACTTCTTTCTGATAATCAGAGTGTACATGTTAGAGCTCACTTAATCTGTCATGGCATCTCACTGTACAAATGAGGAAAGGGTGGCTCAGACCTAAGGTTACACTGACAAAATAGGTTTGATCACCCTTCTGTCATATTCTCAACTTCAATAAGTAAAGTTGGATACAGTTGGAATTGATGACTGAGGATCTTGAAATAATATTGAGGCTTATCCATTCAAGACACATTTTCCCCTTTGTAATGTTTTCAACAGGCATATCACCAAAATATGAATGTCTTTTACAGGCCTAATTGATGATGAGAAAAAGTACTTGTATTGTTGGAGCTGGTGTTCTTACATCCGTTTATTTATTGGCAGGATGCCCAGTCATTGCATGGAGACATTCCACAGAAGCAAAGGGAAATCACCCTGAAAGGTTTTAGAAATGGTAGTTTTGGAGTTCTGGTGGCAACCAATGTTGCTGCACGTGGGTTAGACATCCCTGAGGTTGATTTGGTTATACAAAGCTCTCCACCAAAGGTATGTACTTTATGCTTAGATTTTATTTAGTTTCTTTTGGGTATTAAAACAAATGGGAAATTGTACTATTTACTTTCATATAATTAGTATATAGCTATCTTTTGAGTGCTGGGATGCTAAGGGTGATTTTGAGAATGAACCTGTTATAAGACACCCCCCTCAGAACTGACACTTGAATAGAAGTGCAATCAGCAGACAGAGGTTCAAAAGGTGACTTTGGGATATAGTGTGATTTTTGAGCCAAACCTTGAAGATGGGTGGAAGGACTTAGATGGGATAGGGGTAAGTAAGATAGATAAATGCATGAGTCTAGAGGACAGGGGAGAGAAAGGGCCTGTAATTAACCTCTGTGGTTAGAGATGCTTAGGTTTGTGAGTTATAGGAACCTCTCAAGGAGGATCCTGAAGCATAGTTTACTTGATGTGGATAATTTTCCTGTAAATAAAGGTTGTTCTAAAGGTATTCCAATCACTTCCAACATGAAGACCCCAGAATCTCACCCAAATTGGCAAATCCCCCATGGTTAAAGGCTACTTACAACAATGGGGAAAAAATAACTGAAGACTGTGAATTCACCAGTTCTTAAAAAGGAAGTCCCGCCTGGCACGGTGGCTCACGCCTGTAATCCCAGCACTTTGGGAGGCCAAGGCGGGCGGATCACGAGGTCAGAATATCGAGACCATCCTGGCTAACACGGTGAAACCCCGTCTCTGCTAAAAATACAAAAAATTAGCTGGGCACGGTGGCAGGTGCCTGTAGTCCCAGCTACTCAGGAGGCTGAGGCAGGAGAATGGCGTGAACCCGGGAGGCGGAGCTTGCAGTGAGCCGAGATTGCACCACTGCACCCAGCGTGGACTACAGAGCGAGACTCCATCTCAAAAAAAAAAAAAAAAAGGAAGTCCCATAAGTGTGTGGTATAAACATTGTTTCATGAGCTTTTAGACTTTTTGATATGGTAGCCTCTAGCTGTGTTGAGCACTTGAAATGTAGGTGATCTGAATTGATCTGTGTACTGCAAGTGTAAAATACATACTGCATAACTTTTCATTATGCGGTCTGGATTTTGAAGACTTATGAAAGAATACAAAATATTGCATTGGTACCCCAGTTTGTATAGATAGTATACTGAAATGATAAGACTTGGATATATTGACTGGTGTGGTGGCTCATGCCTGTAATCCTAGCACTTTGGGAGGCTGAGGCAAACGGATCACTTAAGGTCAGGAGTTCGAGACCAGCCTGGCCAACATGGTGAAACTCTGTGAAACCCTGTCTCTATTAAAAATACGAAAACTAGCCAGGCCTGATGTCGGGTGTCTGTCGTCCCAGCTACTTGGGAGGCTGAGGCAGCAGAATCACTTGCATCTGGAAAGCGGAGGTTGCAGTGAGCCGAGATCATGCCACTGCACTCCAGCCTGAGTGACAGAGCGAGACTCTGTCTCAAAAGAAAAAAAAAGACTTGATATATTGAGTTAAAATACATTAAACTTCTTAAAGAAATCTTTTCAGTGTGTCTACTGGAAGATTGAAAATTGGAATTACGTATATGCCTCTAATGGACAAGCACTATTTAGACAGTGCTCTTTGTAAATTTGCCTACAGGACAGGGACCACTGTTCTAGAAGCTTTAAAAATTGCCAGAGGTCGGCCGGGCGCGGTGGCTCATGCCTGTGATCACAACACTTTGGGAGGCTGAGGCAGGTGGATCACGAGGTCAGGAGTTTGAGGCCAGCCTGACCAACATGGTGAAACCCTGTCTCTACTAAAAATACAAAAAAATTAGCCGGGTGTGGTGGCGCGTGCTTGTAATCCCAGCTACTCAGGAGGCTGAGGCAGGAGAATTGCTTGAATCTGGGAGGTGGAGGTTGCAGTGAGCCGAGATTGTGCCACTGCACTCCAGCCTGAGCAACAGAGCAAGACTCTGTCTCAAAAAAAAAAAAAAAAAAAAAAAAAAATTGCCAGAAGTTGTTAAATTGAAGTGCTAAGGGACCTTCTCCCTCATGCCCCCAGGCTTATAACCACAATTGCTAGTGTTCACTGACCTGCATAGGCTACTCAGGTGTTTGTCTCTCTTTTTTGGTTTAGTGTTATTTATGTATTTTACTTAAATAGGATGTAGAGTCCTACATTCATCGATCCGGGCGGACTGGCAGAGCTGGAAGGACGGGGGTGTGCATCTGCTTTTATCAACACAAGGAAGAATATCAATTAGTACAAGTGGAACAAAAAGCGGTACAACTATTCTTACCTTTCATTAAGCAAATGTTGAGTTTAAAGTCAGTCTTTGGTTTCTTCAATTTTTATCCACTCTAAAATATTTTTATTTCTAGTGTGTGGCAATGACTGAAAGCTTACTGTTAGGTACATATGTTGTCCTGTGATAAAAGGCCCATTCTGAAGTAACTTTGCATTTGAAAACAGTGGTTTTGTTTTCATATGTTTGAAAGGCAGTTTTCAGACAATGATAATATGAACCAGAGATAATTAAGATTGAGGGGCTATAGGAATTGCTTGAAAATCAAATGAATTCGGGCATGTCAAAAGGATAAAGGGGAGAAGAGACTAATTTTTCCTCCAGAATTGGAATAGTGTGTGTAGATTCTTGCCCCTTCAGGAGCTTAACTCATCTCCTTCCTCTTGAGTGGACTGCACTTAGGGACTTGCTTTCAAAGAATAGAGTAAGGTGGGGAGTGAGGACTTTACCGTGAAGAGATGAACAAACACTACCTGGGCCCGCTGATTGTGGGTCACGTCATCAGCGATAGGCACATAGGCATGTGCCCCGATAAGAGATGGTGAGGCAAGCATTCACGCTGGGTATTCCTCCCCCAAGAATATAACCCTGAGCATGAGGAAAATACCAGACAACCTCAAATGGAGGGACATTCTACAAAACTGTTGACCAGCACTCCTTAAAACTTTCAGTCATGAAAAACAAGGAAAGAAGGAAAGACAGACATGGAATAAAGTCTGGGGTTTGGTTAATAGTTTAGCGATGTTGGTTTCTTAGTTGAAACAAATATACCTTAACAGTGTAAGATGTTAACAGTAGCAGAAACCTGGAGCTCTCTGAACTGTCTTTGTAGCTTTTCTGTAAATCTAAAATTGAAAGTTCATTTTTTAAGGTAATAAATACATTTGGCCTAAATTTAAAAAATTAGGGAACTACTTTATCTTATTGGAAACAATTGATGGCCATTGTACATTAAACTGTGGTTCATTTTCCTGTAGGGAATTAAGTTCAAACGAATAGGTGTTCCTTCTGCAACAGAAATAATAAAAGCTTCCAGCAAAGATGCCATCAGGTATGTCCCCTACTACTGCTATGGTCTGTTTTAGTGTTTGTTCAAATACTGCATGTCTTTGTACAGTAATAAGATTTGACTTTTTAAAAATTTATTTTTTAAATTTTTGAGACAGGGGTCTCACTATGTTGCCCAGGCTGGTCTCAAACTCCTGGGCTCAAGCAGTCCTCCCACCTCAGCCTCCCAAGGTGCTAAGATTACAGGCGTGATATTCATTCCTGTCCAATCCTGTTTACCAAAGGAAACCACTATTAAAAGTTTGCTTTGTCTAGGATATTTTAAGGGATAATATCTTAGGTATAGTATAAGTGCTTCTCACCCACTGGCTGATTAGACCACAGATTACATTCCAAATCTACGTTAATCCAGTTCCTCACCTGGTAGGATGAAAGTTGATTGTTTCATTAATAGTAAATGTCTAGATGGTGAGGATTGGGTTAATTAACCATTTGTCAAATGGAGGTGCTGCTGACATTGGAGGCAAGAGAATTATTTTTTATGGGATTGTCCTGCAAATGGAAGGATATTTAGCTGTCTAGGATCCGTGGCTGATTCCCCTGTGCAGCATACTCAGGGTAGGTAGGGTTGGCATTATAAAAACCAGAAGCCATTTTCCAGATGCCTCCTGGTGGTGACCTACATTCTCTGTTGAAGAACCACTCAGTTTGGGCATCATTTTTATAGTGGTTTCCACAATTACTGTAAATGCTTATTTAAAAAACAGACACAGGGAATCCATGATCAAAGGAAATCCTGGATGTCAATCAGCATGTTAATAGTTCAGGAAAGTTTTGTAAATGAAAGAGTTTTGGGCCAGGCGTGGTGGCTCATGCCTGTAATCCCAGCACTTTGGGAGGCTGGGGTAGGTGGATTGCTTGAGCTCAGGAGTTCAAGACCAGTCTGGCCAACACAGTGAAACCTCATCTCTATAAAAAATACAAAAATTAGATGTGATGGCACATGCCTGTAGTCCCAGCTACTCTGGAGGCTGAGATGGGTGGATTGCATGAGCCCAGGAGGTTGAGGCTGCAGTGAGCTGTGATTGTGCTACTGTACTCCACCCTCGGTGGCAGAGTGAGACTGTCTCAAAAAAAAAAGAAAGAGAAGGAACGAAGGAAGAAAGAAGACAGGGAAGGGAGCAAAGGAAGGATGAGTGTTTTTGTTGTTGTTGTTTTTGAGACGGAGTCTCACTCTGTCGCCCAGGCTGAAGTGCAGTGGTGCAATCTCATCTCACTGCAAGCTCTGCCTCCCGGGTACACGCCATTCTCCTGCCTCAGCCTCCCGAGTAGCTGGGACTACAGGCACCCACCACCATTCCCGGCTAATTTTTTGTATTTTTAGTAGAGACAGGGTTTCACCGTGTTAGCCAGGATGGTCTCAATCTCCTGACCTCGTGATCCACTTGCCTCGGCCTCCCAAAGTGTTGGGATTACAGGCGTGAGCCACCGTGCCTGGCCCGGAAGAGTGTATTTTAACTGCATTTTTCAAATTTATTTTAGCATGGCGTGTTTTTTTTAAGTGTCCTACAGACGGGGTTCCCTTGGGTGCCAGTTAAGTTAGATGGCGAAGAAGTAGAATGGGACAAAGATGCTGGTGGTATACAACAAACAGCCTCCAGAGTGCCAGCCCTGACGCTGCTGCATGTCACTTTCTACCCTTTTACTGGATGATCTTTTTTAACTTTGAATGGGACATTTATTATTGCCAAGATAATAGTGACCCCCTTAAAAATGTGCAAATAGTTCCATAAACGTCCTTATCATTTTTGTAACTGACTTTGGAGGTCTTTTTCTTATTTCTTTTTTTTTTTTGAGACAGAGTCTGGCTCTGTCGCCCAGGCTGGAGTGCAGTGGCACGATCTCGGCTCACTGCAAGCTCTGCCTCCCGGGTTCCCGCCATTCTCCTGCCTCAGCCTCCCAGGTAGCTGGGACTACAGGCGCCCGCCACCACGCCCGGCTAATTTTTTGTATTTATTTAGTAGAGATGGGGTTTCACTGTATCAGCCAGGATGGTCTCGATCTCCTGACCTCGTGATCCGCCCACCTCAGCCTCCCAAAGTGCTGGGATTACGGGCATGGGCCACCACGCCTGGCTTCTTATTTCTTTTATTTTCTTTTTTTTTAAAAGAGATGGGGTTTCTTTTTTTTTTTTTTTTTTTTGAGACGGAGTCTCGCTCTGTCACCCAGGCTGGAGTGCTGTGGCCAGATCTCAGCTCACTGCAAGCTCCGCCTCCCGGGTTCACGCCATTCTCCTGCCTCAGCCTCCCGGGTAGCTGGGACTACAGGCGCCGCCACCTCGCCCGGCTAGTTTTTTTTTTGTAGTTTTTAGTAGAGACGGGGTTTCACCATGGTAGCCAGGATGGTCTCGATCTCCTGACCTCGTGATCTGGCCGTCTCGGCCTCCCAAAGTGCTGGGATTACAGGCTTGAGCCACCGCGCCCGGCCGAGATGGGGTTTCTTAAAATGATTGTGTGTGGCACAGTCATAGCTCACTGCAGCCTCAAGCAATCCTCCCACCTCAGCCTCCCAAGTATTTGGGACTACAGGCATGTGCTACCACACCCAGCTTTTTTTTTTCCAACTTCAGAATGGAAATAGGTATTTTCTGATCCTAAAAGTAACACATGCTTCTTGTATAAAAACTCTTGACATTATTCATCATCACATCTAATGGTAGTATAACATTTTATTATATCTGTTTTGTGGCTTATATAAGCAGTCCAGATGATGCACATTTTAAAATTGTTTATACTTTTTGTATATCATAAGTAACACCGTGTTGAACTTCTTGTTTTATTATTTCCTTAGGATAAAATGGTGCGGTAGGTGGTAAATTAGAATTACATACAGTCAAAGGAATGGATGTATTACTATAGAAATATGATTATTATACACTGCATCAAAATAAATGTGTTACACATGTGAAAGATTTGCAAAGTTATTCATTTATCTTGAGATGTCTTAGAAATGAAATCTGTTCACTTCTAGTATCCTTTTTCCTAATACACTCTCAAACAACAGGCTTTTGGATTCCGTGCCTCCCACTGCCATTAGTCACTTCAAGCAATCAGCTGAGAAGCTGATAGAGGAGAAGGGAGCTGTGGAAGCTCTGGCAGCAGCACTGGCCCACATTTCAGGTGCCACGTCTGTAGACCAGCGCTCCTTGATCAACTCAAATGTGGTAAGGTTCTGCGGCACATTCCTGACGCTTCATAATTTGGGGTATGAACAGGATGTGAAAGGGTTTCATTTAAACTTCCCAGTTGTTTTCACTTTCTCATGAAGGTAGTAAAGTATTAATTGTATTTTACAATTTCTGGCCGGACATGGTGGCTCATACCTGTAATCCCAGCCCTTTGGGAGGCACAGGCGGGAGGATGGCTTGAACCTACAAGTTTGAGATCACCCTGGGCAACCTAGTGATACTCTGTCTCTACAAAAAAATAAAAATAAAAAATTAGCTGGGTGTGGTGGCATGCTGTGGTCCCAGCTACCTGGGAGGCTGGGACGGGAGGAGGGAGGATCACTTGAGCCCAGGAGGTTGAGGCTGCAAGGATCCACGATGGTGCCACTGCACTCCAGCCTGGGTGACAGAGTGAGACTCTGTCTCAAAAAAGAATAGAACCAATAATTCCCGTGTTTAAACACACACACACATATATACACATACATGCAAATCCATAGAGGCAGAAAATATGAGTGGTCCCCAGTGGCTGTGTGGAGGGAGGAATGGCAGTGGCTAGTAATGGACAGAGGATTCTTTTGGGTGGATTATGACATGGCTGTAATTTTACATAGTGCTGAATGGTTGCAGATCTTACCAATATACTAAAATAAAAAACACTGGATTGTATACTTTCAAATGGTGAATTTTGTGGTATGTGATTTTTAATCGTTTTAATCCTAAAGTAGCCCAAACATATATATGCATAAATGCATATAATACATTTAGGCAGCATACCTAGAAACTTTAGAAGGTGTATACTTTTCCTGTAAATTCAAATTTTTATTGAGATAATTGTAGCTTTACATGTAGTTGTAAGAAATAATACAGAGAGATCCTTCGTATACTCTACCCAGCTTCCCTAAATGGCAAATGTATTTTGTAAAAATATAAAATTTTGGAAAACTATAATACCACAACCAAGATATTGACATTCAGTCTTACTCAGAGTTCCCCAAGTAAAACCAGAGACTGTTTTGTGTGAGGTGTATGTTTTTAGGAATAACTTTTCAAGAAATATTATTTAGAATCACAAAAGCAAGTATTTACCAGTTTAGGTTTATTTTCAGCACTTTAATTTTATTCCCCTTTCTTCTGTAAGGGTTTTGTGACCATGATCTTGCAGTGCTCAATTGAAATGCCAAATATTAGTTATGCTTGGAAAGAACTTAAAGAGCAGCTGGGCGAGGAGATTGATTCCAAAGTGAAGGGAATGGTTTTTCTCAAAGGAAAACTGGTAAGGCTGGGGTCTCTTGTAACCTTGATGGGGCTTTATGTGGGCAGGAAAACATAAAGTGGTGTGGGTTCTTCCTCTTCTGTGGGAATGCTGCATCTCTTCACTCTCATCTTCCCTGGGTAATCTCATCTGTGATCCTCAGTTGCCACTCTGCCACTGATAACTACTGTACCTCTATCTCCAGCCTGAACCGTTCTCCTAACAGTGCCAGACTGGATCCAGCTGCTTCCCTGACATCTCCACCTAAATAGCTTATTTAAAGTAACTTTTTCAGAATCTTTTTTTTCTTCGCAATGCTGTTCTAGCACTGGACTTATTCAGAATCTTGAATTCAAATTAAAAATGAAAAATTTTGCTTCCTAAACCTGGTATTCTTTCTTCTGAGGACTTCTCTTGGTTAATGCCATAGACTTATCGCAAGGATCCTCAAACATTTTGGTTTCACAATCCCTTTAGCAAATGTTAGGGACCCCCAAAAGCTTTAGTTTATATGGGTTGTATCTATTGATACTTACTGTATTAGAAATTAAAACTGGAACTCTAAAACACAATATCATGTTCCATTAGCCATCAGAGCAATGATTTTATCACGTCATATAGTGTCTAGGAAACTCCACTGCACCCTTGAGAGAATGGGTGTGGAAAGGAGAGCATTATTATGAAGATAATTTTGACTTGGCGAAGCCCCTAAAAGATCTCAGGTTTCCAGGTGTCTACTGGCCTAGTGAACCAATTAGGTTTATCTTCAGCTTATTGCATGTCTAACCATGTTGTTTATCTCCACAAAACTCCACAAAACTTGTGGGATAAAGTCTCAAGCCTTTCATAGGAGGGTAAGATCCTTCATGTCTTGGCCTCTGCTAGCCTTACAGCTTCATTTCTACGGACACCATTTACTCCAGCAGTGCCCACTACACCATGTTTATCTCATCCTCAGTGCCTGCTGAACCTACTATTTATAGTAATCTTTTGGCCGGGCGCAGTGGCTCATACTTGTAATCTCAGCATTTTGGGAGGCCAAGGTGGGCGGATCACCTGAGGTCCGGAGTTTTAGACCAACCTGACCAACATGGAGAAATGCTGTCTCTACTAAAAATACAAAATTAGCCAAGGATGATGGCGCATGCCTGTAATCTCGGCTACTTGCAAGGCTGAGGCAGGAGAATCACTTGAAAACCCAGGAGGCAGAAGTTTCAGTGAGCCGAGATTGCGCCATTGCACTCCAGCCTGGGCAACAAGAGTGAAACTCCGTCTCAAAAAAAAAAAAATTTTTTGTATATATATAAATCGTTTCCTCCAAAGTAGCTTTTATGAATTTGCTTAGCCTTAAATCTTACCAAGCAATGTTAGGGGCATCTTTATCTGTACTTCAAAGTCTTTAGGACACACGTTTATGCAGGTAAACTTTTACCTTGCTGTGTTTGCTTACGGAGAGCCTCAAGAACACTCAAAGGCAAAAACTGTTTTCTAGTTACCTCTATCCCCAGTGAATGCCTGGGATTATACTCTACTTCGTAAATATGTAAGTGAAGATTACCATGAATGGCAAAATCCACCAGTAGGTGATGATACCTATGTTATGATTGGGTAAATTTTGGGGTGAAAGGGGTGTTCCTTATAAAATATTGCAGTTGAAGACAGCAGGGAGAGGAGTGCCTATATTAGTTAATACATAATTTGACTATATTTTTAGATGATTTCCTCGATTGGAGAGGATGGCACTTAATATTAAAGATGGTGTTCTGGCTAGGTGCCATGGCTCACACCTGTAATCTCAGTATTTTGGGAAGCTGAGCTGGGAAGATAATTCTTGAGACTGGCCTGGGCAACATAGTGACACCCTGTCTCTACCAAAAAAAAAAAAAAAAAAAAAAGGCCAGGTGTAGTGGCATGCACCTGTAGGAATTCAAAGTTACAGTAAGTTGTTAATTGCACCACAGTACTCCAGCCTAGGCAGTAGAGAAAGACCCTGTCTTAAGAGGAAAAAAAAAAAGATGGTGTCCTGTATTATTTTTTTCATACTCTTACAGAAGGCTGAATTAAGAAAAACTAGACAATTAACAATAGAAGATCACTTGTTTTTCTGCTTTTAGTTAGGTCATTCTGAATAGCTGGCATTGCTTTTCTGATGGAAGGCAGTATATAGTTTAACTACAGGTTTTAGAGCCATACAGACCAGATTTTAAATACTTTCTCCATTTGATAGCTGTGGGGCCTTAGACTAGTCAGTTAACCTTTCCAAGCCTATTTGCTCAGCAATAAAATGTAGCTAATAGCCACTAGAGAGTTAGCATGGTGTAATAGCTAAGACTCTGTGTATAGTTAGAAAGTTCTAAATCGTTTGGAGTTTTTTTTTTTTCAATATTCCTTGTCTTTCTGCAGTGTACTTTTGCCAGCTGTAATGTATTAGCTTTGGTCTAAAGTTCATCTAAAATTATACCTGGTGGTTTTTTTGCTTTATGTTTTTTGTTTTCTCTTTTTCACAGAATACGTGGTCTTTTAAAGGGAATATTTTGTTGTGCGTTGGTTGGATTAACTTCCATTTGCTTTGATTTCTAGGGTGTTTGCTTTGATGTACCTACCGCATCAGTAACAGAAATACAGGTATTCTTTTCTCTTAGATTTTAAAGTTAATGTACCTAAATTGTAGAATGTTAATTATGAAAATAGAGAATAATAGATTGGGAAACAATAGTTCTGGTTCCTTTAGTAAGAGACAATTGATAATTAAATTTTGGAATATTCCCTCCTAGCTTTTTAATTCTGATACTTTTGTAGTTGAACCCACCTGGTTTCTGTAATTCCTTTATACAAAGTTGTGAACGATATCCAGCTCTTCCCGCCCTTTAACACTTACATATGTTATAGAGGTTTTGTATATGTGTGTGTGTGTGCACATGTGTGTGTGTGTTTTCAGAGTCTTGCTCTGTCGCCCAGGCTGGAGTGCAGTGGTGCAGTCTTGGTTCACTGCAACCTCCGCCTCCCGGGTTCAAGCGATTCTCTTGCCTCAGCTTCCCAAGTAGCTGGGATCATAGGCCCACCATCACCCCTGACTAATTTTTTGTATTTTTACTAGAGATGGGAGTTTCGCCATGTTGGCCAAGCTGATCTCGAACTCCTGACCTCAGGTGATCCACCCACCTCCCAAAGTGCTGGGATTACAGGCATGAGCCACCACATCCAGCCTACAGGTGTTCATAGACATTTAAAATTGTTACATCTTTATTCAGTACTGTGAGAAATGTGTGCTTAATATGTTTGTTTTATTACCTTTGGCTGTAGATACCCTGTAGCAATTGAGTTGAATAAATGGTTTAATAACTTAATAAATGAAGTAGTGATGAGGGCTATTTCTCATAATAAAACTATATTTTCCCACACTTTAATGACACTGGCTTTTGGACCATGATGGTTGGCCAGTGTTATTTTTGACCAGTGACTTGTTAAGCACTTATGTTACCACCTTTTCTTTGAAAAAATGGAAAAATTTTGTTTTTCTCATGCTTTTTAAAAATTGAATAGTAATTAAAGCACATGAAAACAAAACGTTCTCTCACAGGAGAAATGGCATGATTCACGACGCTGGCAGCTCTCTGTGGCCACAGAGCAACCAGAGCTGGAAGGACCACGGGAAGGATATGGAAGCTTCAGGGGTCAGCGGGAAGGCAGTCGAGGCTTCAGGGGACAGCGGGATGGAAACAGAAGATTCAGAGGACAGCGGGAAGGCAGTAGAGGCCCGAGAGGACAGCGATCAGGAGGTGGCAACAAAAGTAACAGATCCCAAAACAAAGGCCAGAAGCGGAGTTTCAGTAAAGCATTTGGTCAATAATTAGAAGATTTATATAGCAAAAAGAGAATGTTTGGCAATATAGAACTGAACATTATTTTTCTTACAAAGTTAAAAGCACATTGTGCCTCCTTTTGACCACTTGCCGAGTCCCTGTGTCTTTCCGACACAGACAAGCTTCATTTAAATTATTTCATTTGATCATTATAATTTATAACTTTATTGCTACTTCTTCAGTTTTTCCTTTTGAAAGGTGTATGAATTCATTACATTTTTATTCTAATGGATTATCTGTAGATTAGAAGATAAAATCAAATGTGTATCTGCCTATACTTTGTGAGTTCACCTGTCTTTATGCTCAAAAGTGTCCCTTAATAGTGTCCTTCCCTGAAGTAAATACCTAAGGGAGTATAACAGTCTCTGGAGGACCACTCTGAGCCTTTGGAAGATTTCCTCAGCCACCTGCCGAACAGTTTCTCATGTGATCCTATTGTTTGTCTACTGAGACTTAATACTGAGCAATGTTTTGAAACAAGATTTCAAACTAACCTGGATTGTAATACAGTTTATACCAGTGTATGCGCTACACTTGGAAGATGTAGTACGTTTGATATAGATTACCTATACTTATGTTCATTTTGATACATTTTTAGCTTCTCATTATAAGGTGATTCATGCTTTAGTGAATTCTTCACAGATAGTATATATAAAAGTACATTTTAACAGAAAGCCAGAGTCTTTAAGGAATTTCAAATGTATAAGGTGGCTCCATAGCTTTATTTATAAGTAGGCTGGATAAATGGTGCTTAAAATGATAATGTACTCCACTTCTTCCTATTGGAAGATTAACATTATTTACCCACAGGATTTAAGGGAGTAGGGGTTGCAGATTAGCATTGCCAAAGAGTATGTAAAAAAAAAAAAAAAACCAAACCACTGGAAATAATCAGATGCAAAAATGTAACAAATTCATAACTGGAGAGCAAAGAGAACAAGTATGATTTGCATGATAAAGCATTGTTTTAATGGTGAAAACTTCACAGATCACTAATGTTTCTAGAGGTTAACTTCAAGTGGACAAGTTGGGGTTTTTAGGTAGTCAGTGGCCTAGTTTCTAAAGCTACACTATAGGGTCTGTTTGTTAAACTGAATCTCTGTTGAAAGTTTGTTTTAGCTGCTTGGAGGCTTCCTTTTAAGACAAACTGTATGTGATTAAGTTGTTTTAAGGGAACTGAAGAACTTGATGTAACCCCTGGCCAGATAACTCTGCCTGATTTCTCAGATACTATTTCTCTGGGAAACATTCTACATAGCACAGGAGCTTAAGAGTGGCATTATCTTCTTGCCTTAATTTCCAGAGATTATTTCTGTACTGAGAATCCCGGAACTACTATGCTAGGAAATTTAAAGCCGCATGGTCTGTCTGGTTTTCATTTAATTATTGTGAACACCTAGAATCTTTCTAGGTCCTGATTTCTCTTGCTTAATCCAGTCTTTATCTCTAACTGCCCCTTATTTGATCACCATGTACTAGGGGCTCTGATAGCCAGCTCAGCTCCTGATCCTTGAGGCAACATCCTTTTTCTATTTGAACTTCAGTTCTGTCCTTGAATCCTGACTAGATATTTCTTGCCCTCTGGTCTCAGAATTCTCTTGGCTTTTATTCATTGATCCACCTGCCAGTTTTATCACTTTACCCTTGTTCCTCATGATTTGCCATCAAGCCATGGGTATTAGGTGACAGTGTAATTTATTAGATTCTGATTTTGCCCAAATACTAGGCATGCTTTAATAACAACTGAACCTTTTCACTATTTGGATAGGCATGGGTACCTTATCAAGCAGATTAAAAGGATATGGTACCTGTCCTTTAGAAAAGAACAGCTAAAACCTTGTTGTGGATTATGGATTTAGCATAAAGAAAAATAATCCAGCATAAATTAAGAGTAAGAGGGAAGATTAATAGAAATTTCACTTTATATAACTTAAAACATGGCTATTTCAATAAATGAAACTAAAGTTTCTCCTGGATCCCAGAATTCAACCTGTATTTATAAATGTATAATGTATTTAGCTACTTTTTGGTTTAAATGAACTTGTTGGGTTAGCTTGGTAAATGTTACAATTTTTACTATTTTCTACAGAGAAAATATTTTCTAATTTAAGTTGGAGCTATCTGTGCAGCAGTTTCTCTACAGTTGTACATAAATGTTTTTACTATAAAATGAGCTAATGTATAAAATACTACTCTATACCATAATAAAGATAGTAATACTTGATTTTGGTGGCTTTTGTTTTCTAAAATGAAAATAGCTTGAAATATTTATTATAAAAATAATAAAAGCTAGATATAAAAATCTAAAGAGAAAAAAAAAACCAGTCACCCTTATCTAATATTTTAGTGAGCAATCTTCCACATATTCTTTTATAAAATTGGAATCATTTGATTTTGTGAATTGCTTTTCCCCCCTCAACATGTTGTGCACAATTTTGTACAGGCCTACATGGACATTTTTGATGACTACATGTTATCTTGTATAGATATGCCACTGCACATTTAACCAGTACTTGATGGCCATGTTGATTATTTCTAATTTTTCACCATTGTAAACAACCCTAAAGTTAATATCTTCATATACGTGTTTGCATACTTGTCTGTCACCTTAGGATACGTTTACTAAAGGTAGAACTGCAGCTTTGAACTCCTGGGCTCAAGTTATCCTCCCTCTCAGCCTCCCAAGTAGCTGAGACTACAGGTAGGTACCACCAAACCTGGATAATATTTAAATTTTTTATAGAGGTGGAGTCTCATTCTGTTGACCAGGCTGGTCATGAACCCCTGGCCTCACGCAATCATCCTTCCTTGGCCTCCCAAAGTGCTGGGATTATAGTGTGAGCCACCATGCCTGGCCTCTTCTAATTACCTGTCATGAGATGGATCTCTAGTCATTGCATTATGGTTTATGTATTTAATATGTTTAGTGTTTTCCCTATACCAGGGCATGAATTTTTGTCTTTTTTTGAGATAAGGTCTCTATCTGTTGTTACCCAGGATGGAGTGCAGTGGCATGATCATAGCTCATTGCAGCCTTGAACTCCTGGGCTCCAATAATCCTCTCACTTCAGTCTCCCACAGAGCTAAGACTATAGGCATGTGCCGTCACACCTGGCCAATATTTCTTTAAAAATGTTTTTTGTAGAGCTGGGGATCTCACTATATTGCCCAGGCTGGTGAATTTTTGTCCATTTTTTACTGCTGAATTTCTGGCACCTACAACAGTGCCTGGCAAATAACAGACACTCAATAGTGAACAAGTGAACAAATTTTTTTTCTTTTTGAGGCAGGGTCTCTGTTGCCCGGGCTGGTCTTGAACTCCTGGGCTCAATCAATCCCATGACCTCGGCCTCCCAAAGTGCTGGAATTACAGGTGTGAGCCACTGCACCCAGCCCAAATCATTTTAAATGTACTGGGAAATGCATTGATAGGAGGCCAAACTGGCAACAGGACTGCCTGTTAGAAGTAATCAGATGATGGCCTAAACTAATGGAGATAAAAAGATGTACACAGAGCTCTTTAGTAGGTGGACTAAGCAGTACTATTTGGTTTTAGGTTTAATGACAGAAAAGGCCTGGTGCAGTGGCTCACACCTGTAATCACAGCACTTTGGGAGGCCAAGGCAGGCAGATTACTTCAGGTCAGGAGTTCGAGACCAGTGTGGCCAACATAGTCCCACCATCTCTACCGAAAATACAAAAATTTAACCAGGTGTGGTGGTACACACCTGTAATCCCAACTACTCAGGAGGTTGAGGTTGCAGTGAGCCGAGACCACGCCAATGCACACCAGCCTGGGCAACAAAGCAAGACCCCATCTCTACAAAAAAAAAAAAAAAAAAATGCAGGAAATCAGCCTGGTGGATGGTGGTGCCATTCACTGACATGTAGAATTGCAAATGTGGCAAATTTGGTATGGGAAGGAAGGGGCATGTGAAGAGGAAGATCATACATTTAGACTTGAACATACTGATACACAGCAGCTATTGAAACATTCAGGTGTGATTGTTCTAGCTGGATGTTGGATATTCCAGTCTAGAACTCTGGAGAGCCATCTGGCCTGGAGACAAAGTGGGAGTGAGCAGCACATGTAATGATAGACCTGGAAATGGATGAGATCTCCCAGGGATAAGGTTTAGGAAGGAATTTTTAGGAGCATTAACATTTAAAGGATAGACGTTTAATTTTATTTATTCTTCAGAATAATTCTGTAGAGGTAAGTAGTAGTATCATTCAGATTTTACTATGGCAAACCTGAAGCTTAAAAAAGTTAACTTGTCAATTAAGAAAGCAGGTCAATCTGAGGTTCACATCATATGTATATGAACTTCCAAAATCAATGCTCCTTTGTATGTCTCAAAGCACTTTACACAGCTGGTGCATAATAGTTAAAATCTTATATCACCCCTCCCCATTTGACTTGATAACTTAGGAAGGTAAAAGGCATGAGGTGGCTTTCACAGCTGTGGGACTTAGCTCTTGTTACGTTGGGCAGTTGTACAGATTCCTACAACCTGTATTTCAGGGTTGAAGTGAAAGTATTTGTCTATCACTGAGTGTTTTGTGTATTTATGGCTCTCGATCAAGATATTATATGTTGATAATAATCAGCTCTCGGCTACATTTCAATCTTTTTTTTTCCTTTTATTTTACTTTAAATTCTGGGATATATGTGCAGAACGTGCAGGTTTGTTACATAGGTATACATGTGCCATGGTGGTTTGCTGCACCTATCAACCTGTCATCTAGGTTTTATGCCCCGCATGCATTAGGTATTTGTTCTAATGCTTGTGTTTTCTTTTTTTCTCAGGCAGTCTTGCTCACTGTAACTTCCACCTCTTGGACTCAAGCGATCCTTCCACCTCACCCTCTGTGGTAGCTGGGACTACAGTTGCGCGCCACCACACCCGGCTAATTTTTTTAAAAAATTGTAGAGATGGGTCTTGCTATGTTGCCCACTCCAGTGGGCATCCCAAAATGTTAGGATTACAGATGTGAGCCACCACGTCTGTCCTTTTTTATTTTTATTTTTTATTTTTATTTATTCATTTATTTTTTGAGACGGAGTCTCACTCTGTCCCCCGGGCTGGAGTGCAGTGGCCGGATCTCAGCTCACTGCAAGCTCCACCTCCCGGGTTCACGCCATTCTCCTGCCTCAGCCTCCCGAGTAGCTGGGACTACAGGCGCCCGCCACCTCGCCCGGCTAGTTTTTTGTATTTTTTAGTAGAGACGGGGTTTCACAGTGTTAGCCAGGATGGTCTCGATCTCCTGACCTCGTGATCCGCCCGTCTCGGCCTCCCAAAGTGCTGGGATTACAGGCTTGAGCCACCGCGCCCGGCCCTGTCCTTTTTTTAAAAAAGAAAATTTTATCCAGTGACAGGCTGGGGTATATACACTTAATGTCTAAAGGTTTTTGCCTTTCAGTTCATATCAACGCGAGTAGAGTTAGCTAGCTATGTTTGTAAAAAAATATTTCGGCATGCTTCGTTAAAGTAAGCTGAAATTAAACATTTATATAAATCCATCCTCACAGGGTCAATCTATATCACAGGGTCAATCTAGAGATAAACTCTCCGCTGCAGGGGGCGGGGAAGGAGGCGGGAACACCCTCATTGACAACTTCATTTCCATGAGAATGGTTGCTGTGGTGATTGCTACGTCTTCCCATTGGCCACTGCCGAGCGTATTGCGGTTCTCCGGACGGGTTTTATTGGTTCTCGTTCCATAGCGGCCGCAACGTGTCGAGAGCCGTAAGTAAAGTGTCGCAAAGCAGAAGGAAGGCGGGAGTCCCGACTGCAAACATTGAGGAAAGCTATGGCGAACGTACCGTGGGCAGAGGTCTGCGAGAAATTCCAGGCGGCGCTGACCCTGTCGCGGGTGGAACTGCAAAAAAATCCGGAGAAGGAACCGTACAAGTCCAAATACAGCGCCCGGGCGCTGCTGGAAGAGGTCAAGGCGCTGCTCGGCCCCGCGTCTGAGGACGAGGATGAGCGGCCTGAGGCTGAGGACGGCCCGGTTGCTGGTGACCACGCCCTGGGGCTGCCGGCTGAGGTGGTGGAGCCCGAGGGGCCCGTGGCCCAGCGGGCGGTGAGGCTGGCGGTCATCGAGTTCCACCTCGGGGTGAACCACATCGACACGGAGGAGCTGTCGGCGGGGGAGGAGCACCTGGTGAAATGCCTGCGGCTGCTGCGCCGGTACCGGCTCTCGCACGACTGCATCTCCCTCTACATCCAGGCGCAGGTGAGAGAGCGAGCCCGGCCAGGCCGGCCCCTGTCGACGAATGGCGAGGGATGGGGAGGAGCCCCTGCCAAGGCCAAGGGCAGAAGTTCTAAGGCGCAATTCGTCCCCGCGTTTTTGAAGCTCTGGACTGAGTCCCAGAGAGCGTCTGTGGTCTTCAAAAAAGCCAGTCTTAAGGACGTATTGCCTTGTAACTAGATCTCCCACAGTCGTCCCCAAACTCCCTGTCCACCCTCGTCGCCCACTCCTACATCGTCATGCGCTTTCCTCTCCACCAGTCCAACTCCTGTTCATTCTGTTGAGAAAATCCAAAGTAATTTAAATCTTAACGTCTCAAGGAAATGACAATGACCTGAGTACATTCTTTTTTGGTTTTGATTTTGTCTTTTTCTTGGAGATGGGGTTCTTACTGTGTCGCCCAGGTTGGAGTTAAGTGGCACCATCATAGCTCATTGCAGCTTCCACCTCTTGGGCTCAAGCAATCCTCCTGCCTCAGCCTTCATAGTAGCTGGGACTACAGGCACACGCCACCATTCTTGGTAATTTTTTAAATTTTCTGTAGAGATGGGAGTCTCACTCTATTGCCCAGGCTGATCTTGAACTCCTGGACTCAAGTGATCCTTCTGACTCGGCTTCCCAAAGTGCTGGGATTACAGGCCTGAGCCGCTGTGCCTGGCTCAGAATACATTCTTAATTCAAAATAAAGTGTCCAAAATCTTCAGCTTCCTTTCTTACCAAATTCATTTGTTTGCATCTTAGGGAATTCTTTCCCGTTCTTGAAAACCTATTTCAAGAATCACTTCCTTTAGTATTAATAACTTTCTTGGGACCATTTTGAGCCAAACTGATCTCTCCTTCCTACCTTTGAATTCTTATAATACTTTTTGTATATACCATTTATATGGTACTTGGTTTATTAAATAAATCTGGGCAGGGCACAGTGGCTCCCATCTGTAATCCCAGCATTTTGGGAGGCCGAAGTGGGAGGATGGCATGAGGTCAGGAGTTCAAGACCAGCCTGGGCAACAAAGTGAGACTCTGTCTCTAAAAAAAAAAAAAAAAAGGCAAAAGAAAACCGCACAAAACTAGCCAGGCGTGGTGGTACACACCTGTAGCCCTAGCTACTGGGGAGTCTAGGCTGAGCTGGGAGGATCACTTGAGCCCCTGGAGGAGCCGTGATCATGCCACTGCAACTCCAGCCTGGGTGACAGAGCAAGACCTTTTCTCAGCAACAACAACAAAATCCACATCAATATTCTAAAATAATATTGGTCAACACCTGTGAAAAGAAAGGGTGAAAAAAAGAAAAATACTTCAAAAAGTTAAAATAATATTGGGACAGGTGAATATGGATGTTCATCAAAGCAGTGTTGATTTTTTTTTTTTTTTGGAGACAGAGTCTCGCTGTCTCCCAGGCTGGAGTGCAGTGGTGCAATCTCGGCTCACTGCAGCCTCCGCCTCTCGGGTTCAAGCGATTCTTCTGCCTCAGCCTCCTGAATAGCTGGGACTACAGGTGCGTGCCACCATGCCCGGCTAATTGTTTGTATTTTTTATAGAGATGGGGTTTCACTGTGTTAGGCAGGATGGTCTTGATCTCCTGACCTCGTGATCCGCCCTCCTTGGCCTCCCAAAGTGCTGGGATTACAGGCACGAATCACCACACCCGGCCAGTGTTGATTATTAAAGAAGAAAAACTGCAGGGCTGAGGCAGGAGGATTGCTTGAGCCCAGGAGGTCAAGGCTGCAGTGAGCCAAGATCATGCCACTGCACTCCAGCCTGTGCAACAGAGTGAGACCCTGTCTCAAAAAACAAAGAAAAGGAAAACAATATAAATGTCAGTAGGAATATGATTAAATTCCATTACATCCAAACAGAAGAACAGTACATAATTATTAAAAATAATAATTTATATTTTAAAAAATTGGCAATATGAAGAGGGAGGGAGAAGACTGTAAGCCATGTTTAGAATTATGTAGAAAAGGCCGGGTATGGTGGCTCACACTTGTAATCCTAGCACTTTGGGAGGCTGGGATGAGATGATCACTCGAGCTTAGGAGTTCAAGATAAGCCTGGGCACATAGTGACACCTATTTTTAGTCGCTACTAAAAATAAGAAAAAAAAATTATTCCAGACATGGCTGCTTCCCTAGGCAGTATGTTCTTTGGGCAGCCATCAGAGCCCCGACCACCACCAGGGCTCTGGGACCAGGCTTCCCTTACTTACGGGCAGCTCCAGGGGCTCTGAGACCTTCTAACAATACTTTGGTGGACGATATGGAGTCATCTTTCCAGACTTGCTTAGCCTCTCCGGTAAGTCAGGATTATGTCAATGGCACCAATCAGGAAGAAATTGAAACTGGTGTTGATCGGTGTATATACAAGTTTCTGGATATTGCAAGACAGAATGTTTTTTTCCTACAAAAAAGATTGCAGTTATCTGTCCAGAAACCAGAGCAAGTTATCAATGAGGATGTCTCCAAACTAAGAAATGAGTAACATTGGAGACATGCTCTGGTCCAGAAGCACTTGACAAAGCTAAGGCATTGGCAGCAAGTGCTGGAGGTCGTCACCTGCAGCACAAAAAGCTAACCAACATCCGTCAAGGCTCCTTGGTCTACCTTCAGCAGGCATTCAATATCCCTGCACTTCTGAAGTGCACCTGAGCAAAAGGGTAAACGCTGTGGGCCTGAGAGTGGTCTGGTGTGGGAGACAGCCCCATGCAGATGGTTTGCCACACATCCCTTCTCGTAGACTTGGCATTTTGGAAGAACTCTTTGACAGAGAATGAGTTGATTTTAGTTTCATGCTCCCACCTAAAATTTTTTCAGTATTTTTGTAAGCTGTTAATTTCTTGAGTACTTTATTTGTAACATGCCTGTACCTTGGGTAAACCAACTTAACTTTTTTTGTCTTAGGCAAAGTTTAGACTGTTTGTATGATGATACAGTTTCTTTTTTATGTGGGTTTTTTTTTTTTTTTGCTTGTTTTTTATTTTTATTTTTGAGACAGAATCTTTCTCTGTTGCCCAGGCTACATAGCAGTGGCACCTTCACAGCTCACTGCAACTTCCACCTTCCTGGCTTAAGCGATCCTTCCACCTTCGCCTCCCAAATAGCTGGGACCACAGGTGCATGCCACCATGCCCGGCTAATTTTTGTATTTTTAGAGAGACGGTGTTTTACCATGTTGCTCGAGCTGGTCTCGAACTCCTGAGCTCAGGCAATCTATCCACCCCAGACTCCCAAAGTGTTGGGATTACCGGTATGAGCCACCGTGCCTGGCCTTTTTAAATTTTTTGCATGACTTTTCATCTTTTTATGTGTGTTTCTCATTTGTTTGATATGAGGGAAAAAATTCTAATAGCTTGAGAATCAAAGGGATGAGGATTTTGGTTGTAGGCCTTTTATAATACCCCTCAGTGGTGGTGTAGAAAAATAGGTAAGCTTTTTCTGTTTCAAGACTTCAGACTACCTCAAGAAGAACAATCTATTGCAACAGTATTTGTAATGCTTCCAGACGGCTCAGAAGAGGAATTTTTTTTGTAAATGGGTTGGAAGAGGATTAAAATATCCTGGGTTAGTGTAGTAGTATTACAGTAGGATCCTTAGGTTGATGCTGACTTTTATTTGGGGTAAGCTTATATTTTGTGTGGCATTTATTTACTTTTTTTGAAGAGGAGGATGTAGTAGGAGCAGTGTTACAAATCAGTTTAAGTAATGGAGTAGACCCTGTTCTCAGTAGGGGTATAGGTGAGTTATGAGGGCTAAAGCTTGCTCTGATGGTCTCTTTTTGTTTTGTTTTCTTTGGTTTTATCTTTTTTGTTTTACATTTGGGGAGGGGAGAGATTTTCCATTAAGGAAGAATTTGCTAGTGGATTTGATTCCAAGGGCCTGGGGTATCACAGTGGGGTTGGGGAGGGGCTGCAGGGTGATCCTTGGCTACTGACCCTCCACAAAGAGTATGTGGTGCCCCTGCCCTTTGAAGATAATTTGCTCTCTTGTTAGTTTTGCAGGCCACCTCAGATTCTCTGTTGAATTGCTGTTAAGAAATACAGACCAGCGTTGTTTCTGGGCTCTTGTTGGGCGAGATTTTCCTGAGTTTTATGTCTCTTCTTAGTTCACATCGTGTTACCCAGAACAAATGCTTCACTGTCTTCTGAACAGGCAGTACTCCTGTGGCTCTGTGTCTTGGCTCGTTTAGTTTTCTTCAGCCTTGAAGACTGCTTCCCACACTTACTGACATCCACTCATGTTCCTGGTATGACCTGGATTGCTGCCTGGTCCCTGCAATATCCCAGTGCTCTTTCTGCTGCATTCTCAGAGCACAGGACTTTTCTCTTTTCTGCTGACCTTGCTTGGTTCTCCCTTGTGGGTTAGTAATTTCTGTCTGTCTCTTTGCCCCTCACTAATTGTTCACCCATGAGAGTTAGGTATTATTCCTTTTAAATATACAGGGACCATATATAGTCTTTATCTTTTATACATGATACTTATTACTCAATTTTATGTGTGCAAAGTATCTGGCACATGGACCTGTGATTAGTAGCCTGAGGTCGACAAATGCATAGGTTAAACAAATTTTTTTTTTTTATTTAATTTAATTTTATCTTTATAGAGATGGGGTCTCACTATATTGACCAGGCTGGTCTCAAACTCCTGGCCTCAAGTGATCCTCACATCTCGGCTTCCCAAAGTGGCAGGATTACAGGCATGAGCCACTGAGCCCAGCCTAAACAAAGCTTTTAAAAGCTCCTGCAACCTCAAGGTTGTTAACCTGGTCATCTCTTGGTAATTAGGAAGTCTGATTGGCTGCTTTAGATTTCTTAATTAAAAACCTAAATAAACTGATTAAGTTTTAGGCATTCTTTCAAAGGTTTCTCAGTGAAAAGATTGGGAACTATTCTGTTTGGTGCTTTGTGAAAATATTTTGAATTAATGTATGTACCAGTTATTGCCATTTCTTAAGTCCAATATGTTTTTCTGGTCAAATAAATAGCAGCTTTTCAAAGACAAATTAGCAGGGTGTGGTGGCGTGTAGTCCCAGCTACTCAGGAGGCTGAGGTGGGAGGACTACTTAAGCCTGGGAGATCAAGGCTGCAGTAAACTATGATGGTGTCACTGTACTCCAGCCTGTGTAACAGAGTGAGACCCTGTCTCAGAAAAAAAAAATAATAATAATTGGTAGAATGATCCTATTTTTGTATAAGACTATGTATACACATACACACACATATTTACATTATATATACACATATAATAAAAAGTTTACGTGTGAATATATACAAATACATATATATGTGTGTGTGTATGAAAGAGTTTTGCAAGTATCAGTTCATGGGAATTCATGATATTCTAACTGCTTTGTCTTAATCTGGTGTCTTCTCCTTGGGGAACTACAGAACTTGGCTTTACATTATTTATCAAAAGAGATTGATCTTACATTAGATTATCAAAAGAGAATTCTGCCTTCTCTGGGTTCCAGGTGGCTTAGGAATAATTTTTATCTGGTATTCCTTCTGATCCTTGTTATTACCGATATATACTGGCACTACCAGCTTGATTTTAGTAAAATTTCTTGGGAAATTAGTAGATTGCTCTCCCCACTCCAGGTTATATATGTATAAGGCGTGCTTTTTGTTGTTATTGTTCACAGCTTCGTTGAGTTGCAATTGGCATATAATAAACTGCACTTTTTTTTTTTTTTTTTTTGAGTTGGAGTCTCCCTCTGTCACCCAGGCTGGAGTGCAGTGGCAAGATCTTTGCTCACTGCCTCCCAGGTTCACACCATTCTCCTGCCTCAGCCTCCCGAGTAGCTGGGACTACAGGTGCGTGCCACCACGCCCAGCTAATTTTTTGTATTTTTAGTAGAGACAGGGTTTCATCTTGTTAGTCAGGATGGTCTAGATCTCCTGACCTCGTGATCTGCCTGCCTCTGCCTCCCAAAGTGCTGGGATTACAGGCGTGAGCCACCGTGCCTGGCTTTTAATTGCACATATTTGTAACGGTACAATCTGATGAGCTTTGATACATGTGTTTTTTTTTTTTTTTGAAACGGAGTCTCGCTCTGTTGCTCAGGCTGGAGTGCAGTGGCGCATCTCCGCTCACTGCAAGCTCTGCCTCCTGGGTTCATGCCATTCTCCTGCCTCAGCCTCCTGAGTAGCTGGGACTACAGGCGCCCGCCACCACTAATTTTTTTTTTTTTTTTTTGTATTTTTAGTAGAGACGGGGTTTCACCATGTTAGCCAGGATGGTCTAGATCTCCTGACCTCATGATCCACCCGCCTCGGCCTCCCAAAGTGCTGGGATTACAGGCATGAGCCACCGCACCTGGCCTGACATATGTATTTATACCTGTGAAACAATCACTGCAATCAAGATACGAACATACCTGTTACCACCAAAAGTTTTCTTGTGCTCCTCTGTAGTCCCTCCCTCTCTCTATATTCTTTGCCTCCCTTCTGCTTGCCCTAACCCTGCATTTTGTAGATTTTTATTTTATTTTAGAGACAGAGTCTTACTGTGTTGCCTAGGCTGGCCTCAAACTCCTGGGACCATGTGAACCTTTCACCTCAGCCTCCTGAGTAGCTGGGACTATGTAGAAATTTATTTTATTTTATTTTTGGAGACAGGGTCTGGCTCTGTCACCCAGGCTGGAGTGTAGCGGCAGGATCTCGGCTCACTGCAACCTCTGCTTCCTGGGCTCAAGCCATCCTCCCAAGTAGCTGGGACTACACAGTCATGCCACCACGCCCAGCTAATTTTTGTATTTTTTGTAGAGGCAGGGTTTTGCCATGTTGCCTAGGCATCAAGTGATCTGCCTGCCTTGGCCTCCCAAAGTGCTGGGATTACAGGTATGCACCACTGTACCCAGCCTAAGTAGAATTTTATGTAACTGAAATCATATTGTATATACTCTTGTTTTGGTATACCTTTTTTCCACTCCACATCATTATTTCATTCTGTATCTACTGAGCTGATCATGTCTTTTCATTTTCAGTCTGTTAATAGGGTGGATTACACTGATTTTTGTAAATGTTAAACCTTGCATTCCTGGGATAAACTCCATTTGGTCATAACGTATTATCCTTTTTATATATTGTTGAACTGAATTCACTAAAATTTTGTGTAAAATCTTTGCATCTGTGTTCATGAAGGATTTCAGTCTGTAGTTTTCTTGTTATATCTTTGGTTTAATATGATATGGGAAGCGTTCTGTCCTTTTCTCTTTTCTGGAAGTGTTTGTGTAGTGTTGGTGTTAAACTTCATTACATGTTTGACAGAATTTACCAGTAATACTTTTTTAGCTGTTTTTATTTTGTATTTTACTTTTCTCCTTACCTAGTTTGATATGATGGCAAGGATATGATATGTGAAAGATGCCAGACCTCCCATTGTAGCTTTTCTACCCTTAGTAGAATTTATATTGTATTTAAAGAATGATTCACATAAAGACTGGGCACAGTGGCTCATGGCTGTAATCCCAGCACTTTGGGAGGCCGAGGTCGGTGGATCACTTAAGGTCAGGAGTTTGAGATCAGCCTGGCCAACATGATGAAACCCCATCTCTACTGAAAATACAAAAATTAGCCAGGTGTGGTGGTGGGTGCGTTATCACAGCTACTCTTGAGGCTGAGGCACAAGAATCCTTGAACCCGGGAGGCGGAGGTTGCAGTGGACGGAGATTGTGTTACTGCACTCTAGACTGGGCAACAGAGCAAGACTCTATCTCAAAAAAAAAAAAAAAAAACAGGTAATAATAATTCAAATAAAATGTCAACAGTGATTATCTCTGTGGAGTCAAACTTAAAAAAAAAAAAATCCAAAACACCAAACCTAATTTAATTTTAAAAATAAAGGCAGGCCGGGTGTGGTGACTCACGCCTGGAATCCCGGCACTCTGGGAGGCTGAGGCAGGTGGATCACCTGAGGTCAGGAGTTCGAGACAAGCCTGGCCAAAATGACAAAACCCCATCTCTACTAAAAATACAAAAATTAGCTGGGCGTGATGTTGGGCGCTTGTAATCCCAGCTACTCTGGAGGCTGAGGCAGGAGAATAGCTTGAACCCTGGAGGTGTAGGTTGCAGTGAGCCGAGATCGTGCCACTGCACTCCAGCCTGGGCGACAAGAGTGAAACACTGTCTCAAAAAAATAAATAGGCCGGGCGCGGTGGCTCACACCTGTGATCCCAGCACTTTGGGAGGCCAAGGCGGGTGGATTGCCTGAGGTTAGCAGTTAGAGACCAGCCTGGCCAACATGATGAAACCCCATCTCTACTAAAAATACAAAAATTAGCCAGGCATGGTGGCAGGCGCCTGTAATCCCAGCTACTCGAGAAGCTAAGAGAGAAAAATTGCTTGAAGCTGGGAGGTGGAGGTTGCAGTGAACCGAGATCACGCCACTGTACTCCAGCCTGGGTGACAGTGAAATCTCAAAAATAAATAAATAAATAAATAAATAAGTAAGTAAGTAAGTAAGTAAGTAAGTAAGTAAGTAAATAAATAAAGGCATTCTAGATTCCTTACATGGTCCTTACCTTCAGGACCTTAATAGGTTATGATCCAGAAGAAGAATTTTAGTCATTTTTGGACATACTCTAGGGTCTCTATTTGGTTTCAGATTTATCACATACCAAGAATTGTTGCTTTCTGTGGCATAGTCTACCCTGGATCTAGCAGGCCAAACACAACCCTGTCCCAAAAATAGAGTGTGACTAACCAGTTTCTGGTACTATGTGAGTCTCTAGACTACCTAGGTTAGGTGCAGTGTGCTGCAGTGGGGCATAGTGGTGTCATGGTCAAAGGAGTTTCCCAAGCACTGTCTATCATCAAAGGAGAAATAAGTTGAACTAAAGAGTAAGGAAAGCCTGGACGCAGTGGCTCATGCCTTTAATCCCAGCACTTTGGGATGCCGAGGCGGGAGGATCACGAGGTCAGGAGATCGAGACCATCCTGGCTAATACAGTGAAACCTCGTCTCAATTAAAAAAAAAAAAATACAAAAAAATTAGCTGGGTGTGGTGGCGGGTGCCTGTAGTCCCAGCTACTCAAGAGGCTGAGGCAGGAGAATGGCATGAACCTTGGAGGCGGAGCTTGCAGTGAGACGAGATGGTGCCACTGCACTCCAGCCTGAGCGACAGAGTGAGACTCCGCCTCAAAAAAAAAAAAAAAAGGAAAAGGTGACTTGTACGTCTAAGATCAGGAAATTACATTCAGTAAGTTATTAGGAAGGCAGAGCCCTTTGTATTAGTCCATTCTCATATTGCTATAAAGAACTACCTGAGACTAGATATTTTATAAAGAAAAGAGGTTTAATTGGCTCACAGTTCCACAGGCTGTACAGGAGGTATAGCTGGGGAGGCCTCAGGAAACTTGCACTCATGGCAAAATGTGAAGGGGAAGCTCAAACATCCTACATGGCTGGAGCAGGAATGGGAGAGAGCAAAGGGAAGTGATATACACTTTCAAACAACCAGATCTCATGAGAACAGCAAGGGGAAATCCACCCCCATGATCCAGTCACCTCCCACCAGGCTTCTCCTCCAACACTGAAGATCACAATTCAACATGAGATTTGAATGGGGACACAGAGCCAAACCTTATCACCCTTCAAGTCTCTGTTACTTATGAGGTTTAATAAGGTCATCTATTATGTCAAGCCTCTATTACTTATGTAGTTTAATGAGGTTCTGGAAAGGACCTCGTAAGTAACAGAGGAGAGAACTATCCAATCTCACAACATTATCAGTATGACCTATAGTCCTGGATACTGAGGACTGATCAAGTCACGTAAAAAAAAAATTATACAATGGATATATTTTGTGAAGCCAGAAGACCAAAGTGCTATGTTCCAGTGGAATGATCAAGTCACTTTTATTTCATTTTTCTTCAAATAGAGACAAAGTCTCACTGTGTTGCCCAGGCTGGTCTCGAACTCCTGGGCTCAAGTTTCAGCCTCCCAAAGTGTTGGGATTGTAGGCATAAGCCACTGTGCCCAGCCAAAATATATATATTTGTTTGTTTGTTTGTTTGTTTGTTTGTTTGTTTGTTTTTGGAGACAGACATCTCTCTGTTGCCCAGGCTGGAGTGCAGTGGCACAATCTCGGCTCACTGCAACCTCAACCTTCTGGGTTCAAGCGATTCTCCTGCCTCAGCCTCCTGAGTAACTGGGATTACAGACGTGCACCACCACACCTAGCTAATTTTTGTACTTTTGGTAGAGATGGGGTTTCACCATGTTGGTCAGGCTGGTCTTTTTTTTTTTTGAGACGGAGTCTCGCTCTGTCGCCCGGGCTGGAGTGCAGTGGCCGGATCTCAGCTCACTGCAAGCTCCGCCGCCCGGGTTTACGCCATTCTCCTGCCTCAGCCTCTGGAGTAGCTGGGACTACAGGCGCCCACCATGTCGCCCGGCTAGTTTTTTGTATTTTTTTTTTTTTTAGTAGAGCTGGGGTTTCACCGTGTCAGCCAGGATGGTCTCGATCTCCTGACCTTGTGATCCGCCTGTCTCGGCCTCCCAAAGTGCTGGGATTACAGGCTTGAGCCACCGTGCCCGGCCCTGTCAGGCTGGTCTTGAACTCCTGACCTTGTGATCTGCCTGCCTCGGCCTCCGAAAGTGCTGGGATTATAGGCGTGAGCCACTGCACCCGGCCCAAAAGATTTTTAAAACAAAATGTGTGATATAGTAATATATATACTTCTTTATTAATACATTATATAATGTATCTAATATCTTTGATGATTTTAAAGTAATGATGAGCATAAATGATATTTTGAGATATCTGCTAACTATATAATAGTTTTTTTTTTTCATTTCTATTGTTCACAAAGTCCCAGGTCCTATAATACTGCTACAGTTTCTTTCCTGTGTTCATAATGAAAAGAAATGCTATATTTTAATAGGAGATTAGTGATTAGTATTTTTATTAGTATTTTAGATTAGTATTTTTTTTTCCCTTTCCAAATTCGTGGACTCTGAATTCTCTTTATGGATGCCTTAGGGGTCCTTAGACTTGAGGTTAAGAATTTCTGCATTAAAAACTCTATTTCCTTAACCTGTTCCTTCCCTAGGGGAGTGGCAAAAGATGGTAGAAGGCCAGCCTCAGAAGTATCCTTGTGCCTTAAGGACTGACTATTCCAAGGGAAGTGAGGTAGACTAACTCCACTACATATATACTTTTTTTTGAGACAGAGTCTCACTCTGTAGCCCAGGCTAGAGTGTAGTGGCATGATCTTGGCTCACTGTAACCTCCACCTCCTGGGTTCAAGCCATTCTTCTACCTCAGCCTCCGAGGTAGTTGGGATTACAGGCATCTGCCACCACACTCGGCTAATTGTTTTTTTTTTTCCAGTAGAGATGGGGTTTCGCCATGTTGGCCAGGCTGATCTCGAACTCCTGATCTGAAGTGATCTGCCTACCTCGGCCTCCCAAAGTGCTGGGATTACAGGTGTGAGCCACTGTGCTGGGCCCATATATATAATTTTTTGGTTTTGGTTTTGTTTTTGAGACAGAGTGTTGCTCCATCGCCCAGGCAGGAGTGCAATGGTGCGATCTCGGCTCACTGCAGCCTCTACCTCCCAGGTTGAAGCAGTTCTCGTGCCTCAGCCTCCCAAGCAGCTGAGATTACAGGCGCATGCTACCACTCCCGGCTAATTTTTGTGTTTTTAGTAGAGATGGGGTTTCGCCATTTTGGCCAGGCTGGGCTTGAACTTCTCGCCTCAAGTGATCTGCCTGCCTCGGCCTCCCAAAGTGCTAGAATTACAGGTGTGAGCCACCACACCCAGCCTATTTCTTTTTTTAAAAAAGGTCTCTGGATAGTATTTTGAAAGCATTATATGTTTCTGATCCATCTTGGTCTATTATCTCAGAAATCTCACCATGGCTTAGCTGATTGCCCCATACTCAAAGGCCGACATCATATTGTTGACCTGCTGGGGCTCGCAGTAATACTTGAAGGCTGGGATGCCAGGAGGATCCATTTCCAGCTTACTCACGTGGTTGTTGGCAGGATTCAGTTCCTCACAGGCTTTTTGATGGAGGGCCTCAGACTGTTGACCTCTCTCATTTCCTTTCCATAGGGGCCTCTCCATAGGGTGGCTCACAACATGGCAGTTGGCTTCCTTAAGAAGGAGCAGTCAATTGGCTGGACGCAGTGGCTCATGCCTGTAATCCCAGCACTTTGGGAGGCCAAGGCAGGTGGATCACAAGGGGTCAGGAGATCGAGACCATCCTGGCTAACACAGTGAGACCCCGTCTCTACTAAAAATACAAAAAATTAGCCAGGTGTAGTGGCGGGCATCCGTAGTCCCAGCTACTCGGGAGGCTGAGGCAGGAGAATGGCGGTAACCCGGGAGCGGAGCTTGCCGTGAGCCGAGACTGCACCACTGCACTCCATCCTGGGCAACAGAGCGAGACTCTGTCTCAAAAAAAAAAAAAAAAAAGAGCAGGCAATAGCACCTAAAATGGAAACCAAGGGTTTTGTTAACTAATCTTGGAAATGACTTTCCATCACTTCTGTGATAGTCTAGTTGTTAGAAGCACATCACTAAAACCAGCCTGTACTCAAGGGGAAGAGATTACGTAAGAGCATGAATACCCCGAAGCAGAGATCATTGGGGGTTGATTTTAGCAGCTACCTGCTGCACTACATAAGGTCAATATCATTGTGAATAATTAATTGGTAATCCAACTCCACTATTTGGTTGGTAAGTATTGACTTTAAAACTATGAAATTTACTTTAATTGGAGGTCTTATATCATTGTTTGTTTCTCTTTTTCTTTATTTTCCAGAATAACCTGGGTATTTTGTGGTCTGAAAGAGAAGAAATTGAAACTGCACAGGCTTACCTAGAGTCATCAGAAGCACTATATACTCAGTATATGAAAGAGGTATGTTACATGTCAGATAATTTTTAAGTTTTGATTGAAACTAGTCAAGAATTGATAGTAAGAATCCCTCATTCGTAATATTGGTGTGACTCTTCACTGTGCCCAGGAACTTCTTTATAGAGCTATCTGGGAAGTCACCTAATAGCTGAAATTATTGCATATTAAAGACTTCAGGATTTTAAAAAAATAATTCTTGGATAGGACATAATGGCAACCTAGTCTAAATACCATTATAAAGGAAATATTATTCTAATGTTATCCTAAAATACTATTTGCATGTTTTTGTATTTATAATTTAAATATTTTATTTTGGTTTTCCATGAAAATAGCATTATTTGAAGGAAACAAGAACTACTTTAACAAAACATCTGAAATCTTTGAAGCAATGGTTCTCAAATGTTAGCACCCATCAAAATCTGGAGAGCTCGTGAAAGCAGAGCAGACTGGGCATCCAGGTTCTGATTTAATAGTTCTGGGGTGGGGCCTAGGAATTTGCTTTTTTGTTTTTTGTTTTTTTTTTTTTTGAGACGGAGTCTCGCTCTGTCGCCCAGGCTGGAGTGCTGTGGCTGGATCTCAGCTCACTGCAAGCTCCGCCTCCCGGGTTTACGCCATTCTCCTGCCTCAACCTCCCGAGTAGCTGGGACCACAGGCGCCCGCCACCTCGCCCGGCTAATTTTTTGTATCTTTTAGTAGAGACGGGGTTTCACCGTGTCAGCCAGGATGGTCTCGATCTCCTGACCTCGTGATCCGCCCGTCTCGGCCTCCTAAAGTGCTGGGATCACAGGCTTGAGCCACCGAGCCCGGCCTTTTTTTTTTTTTTTTTGACATGGAGTCTCACTCTGTCACCCAGGCTGGAGTGCAGTGGCAGGATCTCGGCTCACTGCAAGCTCCGCCTCCCGGGTTCACGCCATTCTCCTGCCTCAGCCTCCTGAGTAGCTGGGACTACAGGCGCCCGCCACCACACCCGGCTAATTTTTTGTATTTTTAGTAGAGACGGGGGTTTCACCATGTTAGCCAGGATGGTCTCAATCTCCTGACCTTGTGATCCGCCCACCTCAGCCTCCCAAAGTGCTGGGATTACAGGCATGGGCCACCACGCCCAGCCGGAATTTGCATTTTGAACAAGGTCCTGCCTGGGTGATGCTTATGCTGCTGGTCTAAGTACTATACTGTACTTTGAGAACCACTGCTTCAGGGCAATGGTTTTTCAATGATTTTTTTTTTTTTTAAGCCCGTGAAACCCTTCTGAAAATACAACATATAAAAATTGATTGAGTTACTCTGGTTAAGCAGGTTAGAAGGACCCAGAGCCCAATCCACTACAGATTCTTCCTCCTCCCCACTGCAGTAGTACAAAAGAGATGCTGTAGAACTTCTAGGGCTCTGGGGAGCCAACACTGAAGACTCTCACTTTAGGGTCACAGCCTGCAAAGGTGACAAGCCACTGTGTTACCATCTGTTTCCTTAATAAACTTGTTTTAATATGAAAGGGAAATTATCAGGCACAATATTTTCTTATGGATTACTATTTGTCACAGCTATCTGCTTTAAAAATCCATTAATACGGCTGGGCATGGTGGCTCATGCCTGTAATCCCAGCATTTTGGGAGGCCGAGGCAGGTGGATGACTTGAGGTCAGGAGTTCAAGACCAGCTTGGGCAACGTGGTGAAACCCCATCTCTACTAAAAATACAAAACAGCAGGCGTCGTGGCACACTCCTATAGTCCCAGCTACTCCGGAGACTGAGGCAGGAGAATCGCTTGAACCTGGGAGGCAGAGGCTGCGGTGAGCTGAGATCACACCACTGTACTCTGGCCTGGTCGACAGTGAGACCCTGTCTCAAAAAAAAAAATCTATTAATAAAATGCTTTTATAACATTAAAAAACTTGGAATAACATTAGATATCACATAAAAGAGACTAAACATACAAAATTATGTTTGCTAAATTCAGGCATCAGAATGCTTAACTACAAAAGGATATAAGAAGCTTGGTATGCCTGTAATCCCAGCACTTTGGGAGGCTGAGTCTGGAGGATCACTTGAGCCCAAAAGTTTGAGATCAGCCTGGGCAACACAGCAAGGCCTCGTCACTACAAAAAATTAAAAAATTTGTCAGGTGTGGTAGCATACACCTGTAGTTTTAACTAGTTGGGAGATTGAGGCAGGAGGGTCACCTGAGCCCAGGAGTTTGAGGTTGCAGTGAGCTATCATCGAACCACTGTACTCCAGCCGGGGTGACAGAGTAAGATTCTGTCTTTATTTATTTATTTTTTTCTTTTTGATACGTAGTCTCACTCGGTTGCCCAGGCTGGAGTGCAGTGGTGTGACCTTGGCTCACTACAACCTCCACCTCCTGAGTTCAAGTAATTCTCCTGCCTCAGCCTCCCAAGTAGTTGGGATTATAGGTGCCCGCCACCATTCCCGGCTAATTTTTTATTTTTTTTGGAGACCAGGTTTCACTGTGTTGCCAGGCTGGTCTTGAACTCCTGAACTCAAGTGATCCGCCCACCTCAGTCTCCCAAAGTACTGGGATTACAGGCATAAGCCACCATGCCCAACCTCGTACTTTGGCATTTTAACTTTCTTCCTGAAGTACTAACAAGAGCAGAGTGCCACAAGGCCAAATAGAGATGTTAGTCTCCCCTTTCTTGCTTTTAGGCTCACAGTCTTGTATGTGAAATTGTTAATTTAAAATGTAAAGGCTGAGGCTGGGCACGTGGCTCACGCCTTTAATCCCAGCACTTTGGAATTGACCAAGAAGTTCAAGATTAGCCTGGGCCACACAGTGATACTCTTGTCTCTATAAAAACTAAAGAAAAATTAGCTGGGTGTGGTGGTGTGTGCTTGTGGTCCCAGCCACTTGGGGGGCTGAGGTGGGAGGATGGCTTGAGTCCAGGAGGTCAAAGCTGCAATGAGCCAGGATCCTGCCTCTTCACTCCAGCCCAGGCAACCAAACGAGACCCTGTCTCAAAAATAAATAAAATGTAAAAGCTGAGTGCGGTGACTTACACTTATAATCCCAGCACTTTGGAAGGCTGAGGTAGGAAGATTGCTTGATGCCAAGAGTTCAAGACCAACATGAGCAACAAAGCAAGAACCCGTCTTTTCAAAGAAAAAAAAAGTTACTAAACATCAATAGTATTTCATAAAAATAGAATTTATATGGAAACATAACACATATAGTGAAATTCCTTATGCTTAGTTGTACCTCTATTTCAGTTAAAAGAAGATACTGATTTGACTGTTAATATTACTTATGAAGTGTGAAAGCCATAACAGTGAAGTATGTACATAAAATAATATATTGATTCCCCTCATCTAGACAGGGGTATGCTTGGTAAGCAGCCCTCGGCATTGTTGAGGAGTTCTCTGAAGAATTACTTATCTATTGGGTTTGCCTTGGGCCTTGCTTCCTGTCTTAGTTGTTTTTACTTTCTGTGAATCCTGGGAGCACAAGTTGTGATGCTTTTAGTGTTCACATCCAGAATGTAAAATCATATTTTTATGGGAAGCTTTGTTCCTTTTTGAGTTTAATAAATTCAGTTGAAAGCAAGAGTATGCTTCTAGATGGGACTATCCTCATAGAAGTAGAATGAGGCAGAGGTTAGGTAGTTCTGCTCTTTTGGAAGACGTAAGAGGGGGTTGTAAGTGATTTATAAATATTAACTCACTTAATCCTCATGAGATAGATACTGTTATTATCCTTATTTTATAGATGAAAAAACAGAAACACAAGAGATCAAGTGACTTGCCCAAGGCAATAAATAATGGAATCTGGTTTTAATGTCCCTGTATTGAAAGGGGGTAATATACTTTTCTTATTTCCTTGAGAAAAAAATATCAGAATAAATATTAAAATCTGTCATTTGATTTTTATTAGTGGTCAGTTTAGAATACTACTACTCTAGAAACATATACATTTTTCTTATTTGTTTTGCTTATGCAGGTTTTTAACAGAGCCCTTTTACCAGACAAAATTGCAATTTGACATACTTAAAGAGGGGTCAGGCACGGTGGCTCACACCTGTAATCCCAGCACTTTGGGAGGCCGAGGCAGGCAGATCAAGAGATCAAGACCATCCTGGCCAACATGGAGAAACCCTGTCTCTACTAAAAATACAAAAATTAGCTGGGGGTGGTGGCACATGTCTGAAATCCCAGCTACTCAGGAGGTTAAGGCAGGAGAATCGCTTGAACCCGGGAGGCAGAGGTTGTAGTGAGCCGGGATGGCACCACTGTCCTCCAGCCTGGTGAAAGAGCGAGACTCCATCTCCCAAAAAAAAAAAAAAAAAAAAAAACTTAAAGAGGCTGGGCACAGTGGCTTATGCCTGTAGTTTCAGTACTTTGGGAGGCTGAGGCAGGAGGATCACTGGAGGCTAGGAGTTCAAGACTAGCCTGGGCAACAGAGCAAGACCCCCATCTCTAAATAAGTAAATAAGAATTTAAAAAAAGAAAAAACAGAATACTTAAAGAATTATATATATCTAAAAGCAAATTGGTGAATTTTTTGCATGTTTGCAGTTTAACTGCAACAACAGTAAAATTTTGTCAAATGTGAACTTACAGGGTATCTTTTATTTGTTTGACTCAGATTTTATGGTTAAGAAAATTACTTGGCTCACGCCTATAATCCTAGCACTTTGGGAGGCCAAGGCAGGTGGATTGCTTGAGCCCAGGAGTTCAAGACCAGTCTGGGCAACATAGCGAAACCCTGTGTCTACAAAAAAATACAAAAATTAGCCAGGCCTGGTGGTGCACACCTGTAGTTTCAGCTACTCGGGAGGCTGAGGTAGGAGAATTGCTTGAGGTGGGAGGATCGGGAGACGGAGGTTACAGTGAGCCAAGATTGTGCCACTCCACTCCAGCCTGGTGACAGAAACCCTGTCTGAATAAATAAATACAAATTAAAAAAACGGAAAATTACTTTTTTTTTTTTTTTTTTTGAGACGGAGTCTCGCTCTGTCGCCCGTGCTGGAGTGCAGTGGCCGGATCTCAGCTCACTGCAAGCTCCGCCTCCCGGGTTTACGCCATTCTCCTGCCTCAGCCTCCCGAGTAGCTGGGACTACAGGTGCCCGCCGCCTCGCCCGGCTAGTGTTTTTTTTTTGTATTTTTTAGTAGAGACGGGGTTTCACCGTGTTAGCCAGGATGGTCTCGATCTCCTGACCTCGTGATCCGCCCGTCTCAGCCTCCCAAAGTGCTGGGATTACAGGCTTGAGCCACCGTGCCCGGCCAAAAAATTACTTCTTGAGTAACATGAAAATGAACTAGGAAAAAATGAAATGTATTTTGGCTTGTAAAAGTTGATTTCTCCAGGTCCTCCAGAAGAGGGTACTTGGTGTTTACAGTTTAAAACTTTAAAGAGCTTTCGTTTTTCTTAATTGTAGGTTGGGTGTCCTCCTCTTGATCCTACTGAGCGTTTTCTTCCTGAAGAAGAGAAACTTACTGAACAAGAGAGATCAAAAAGGTGAGTAGGTGTAGAAATCAGCCCTTGCAAATATTTCCACATAGCATAGATAAGTGATTATTCAAAAAGGCACTTATAAAGGTTACAGAATGGGGATTCTGACATGAGTAAAACCTCCATTTACCGCTTATGTGTTATGTGACCTTGTTCAAACCTGAGACTCAGTTTCCTTATCTGTCAAATAGATACAATAAACAAATCCAACTCAAAGGGTTGGTGGGAGGATCAAAATAAATATGTATGAAATTTATTTATAAAACGTAAACCATGGGCTGGACACAGTGGCTCACGCCTGTAATTCCAGCACTTTGGGAGGCTGAGGCGGGTGGATCACAAGGTCAGGAGTTCGAGACTGGCCTGACTATTATGGTGAAACCCCATCTCAACCAAAAATACAAAAGCAGGCACGGTGCTTTTTTAGCCAGGCACGGTGGCAGGCGTCTGTAGTTCCAGCTACTTGAGAGGCTGAGGCAAGAGAATTGCTTGAACCCAGGAGGCGGAGGTTGCAGTGAGCTGAGAGCGCGCCACTGTACTCCAGCCTGGGCAACAGAGTGAGACTCTGTCTCAGAAAAAAAAAAAAGTAAACCATTACACAAATATTGGTTTATTTTTTCTTTACAGATTTGAAAAGGTTTATACTCATAACCTATATTACCTAGCTCAAGTCTACCAGCATCTGGAAATGTTTGAGAAAGCTGCTCACTATTGCCATAGTACACTAAAACGCCAGCTTGAGCATAATGCCTACCATCCTATAGAGTGGGCTATCAATGCTGCTACCTTGTCACAGTTTTACATCAATAAGGTAAGCATCTTGAAGTAGTTATCTAACAGAGTACCAATAGTGAGTATAAAAATAGAACTAGTAGTACCTTGAAAATACCATCTTTTAAAAACAGGTAGCTTATATTTTATGATTTGCAACTGGACCTGAAAATGCAGCTCAGGTTGCCCGTGTACTAAAATTTTGTAGCTTTTTGTTGTATGAATTATTTTAAGTTTTAAAATACTGAGTTTTTTCATAGTTTTTCATGTTACCTAAGACCAGTTCTTTTTTTTAACATAGGCACGCTATCTCAACTCATTTTAGTGAGGTATTACCTTAAATTGCAAATTTTATCTTGTAGATATATCTTTATCTTTATGTAATGGTAATCTCATAACTCTTGAGAATTTCACTGAGGAAGTTGACTGTTAAATGTGGGCTTTGATAAAAGCATGTGATGCATTTCAGTTATTTTTCAAAATTAACTCTGTAATAATTTTTTAATGTTGGAAATATGTCTGCTGAGTTCCAAAGTTCTAGGTCTTTATGACATACTTCTTTTGGATTGTTAAACAGGGACAATGTTTTTGAGCTTCTGAATTGTTTATCAGAATTTCTCATAAAAATTTAAAAAAGCATTGCTCACATCATGTTGATGTACCCTTAATTGACCCATTTATTCCTTTAATCCCTAAGAGTTTTTAATGCTAAAATAATTTTACACCACCTTTTCTAACCAGATTTTCCTATTAATCCTTAATAAGACATCTCGGCAATATAAATTACTTTTATTTATATTTCTAATTCGCAAGCCTCTATGAAATTTTGGTAATTCTCTGCTTATCAGAGTTCCTTCTTTCATCTCTTTGGTAACCTGCTGCCTTATTCTTGGGCCTTTATCCTTTTTGAGCATTTCGTTAGCGTTGGTTCTGTAAATGCGCCCTATGATTAAAGTATTGTCCCACAGAATTTCATTCAGAAAAGCTATTAGCAGGAGAGAAAGGGCTGTGGTGACTGCAGCATCGCTTCTAGGACTTTGGTCTAAGATCAAGTGTGTAAGTAACGCTACTGCATATATCAGAGCATTCAGTTAACTAATTCTCATGAATCCATTTCATTGTCCTCATCCAAAGTGTTATCCAGTGCCTCTGCTTGTGACATCTTTTTTACAGCTGTTGGAGGCCCCTTGTTCATTCTGTTTAGCAACTTTAAAATTATGTATTCACTATGACTTTAATTAATACTTAAAACTCCATGGATATTGGCAGTACTAAGATATCTAGATATTAAAGTATGATTTAAAATTTAAAGTTGTTAAGCATTACTTATGTGGAGCATGCAGTAATTTTCATGAGACCTCCCACACCCTGCACTTTTATTTTTTGCCAAAATCTTTTTTAAGTTTTTGTTAAAACCAACTAAGTCGTATTGCAAAAAGAGGGATTTGAACCATGTTTTTAAAAATGCAATTGTCATTTATATCATTGTCATCTTCATCTGATTCCAGTGATGAGGTTTTGCTACGTGGTGAATCCCTACCTGGCAGCTGCTAAAGTCCCACATTTACCAGCCACCTAGAGAGCATAAGATACTCACTGTTCTAGCAGCGATTGCTCACAGGGAGCCAATCTGGACAAAGCTGAAATGATGATAATGGTTAAGGGATTGGATTATAGAGAGATAATTAAAGTTGCATTATATAAACTCTAACTTTCTTTTGGCTTTTAAGATTTAACACATTTTTATCTATAGATGTTGCTGGGCCAATACTTGACGTGCCCAGCTATTCTCAAGATGGCTTCTGAATTTGCCATAATGGAAAGATACATTTAATGCTGCGATTTTAAAGTTATAGCCAACCATTTAAAGCCTTTCAGGTATTACTATAATTAAGTAGACATTCTATTTAATGAGGGTGGCTTCCAACTAAAAGTTGGACTTTAACTTTGAACTTCTGCTGGGTGGTCCTTTGACTTACATGACAAATACAAAATGTTTCTGTTAATAAGGAGATCTTCTCTAATTGTTTGAGAAGTTTGCCACGCCCAGAAATGAATTATGAAGTCTTCAAGAGTGTTGGTAAAGCAGTTCCATAAAGTTCATCTGTAGAAATCTGTTGACTTTAAAACTTGGTGGGAAGCCTTATTGTATGTAAGTTTTAAAGATTTTAGAACACAGGAGTCTCTCCTTATCCAAATTTATCCTAATTGCCTTTGTATAGTAGGATGTAAAAGGGCTCTATAAACCTAATAAAAATTAAATCTTCAGACTGGGCAAGGTGGCTTACATCTATAACCCCAGCACTCTGGAAGGCCAAGGTGGGAGCATTGCTTGAGGCCAGGAGTTGGAGACTTGTCTAGGCAACATAGAGGAACCCCAGAATTAGGCTTGGTGGCATGTGCCTATAGTCCAGCTACTCAGGAAGCTAAAGGTGGGAGGATCCCTTACGCTCAGGAGGTTGAGGCTGCAGCGAACTATGATTGTGCCACTGCACTCCAGCCTTGGGCTAGAGTGAGACCCCTATCTCGTAAGGAAAAAAAAAATTCAGTCCTGACACAATGTAAATAGTCTAAGAATTTATTGTGCGTGGGAGGTTTGGCTCTTTAGACTGAACCTAAAGGACTTTTTGAGACAGTTTAAGTCTAGGATGACAGCCATTCCTGTATATCTATTGATTAAATAAGGAGAGCTAACTTTCAATTGGCAGTTGTCTTTCAGCCCAAGTGGATTATTATTAAGAGTTTGGGGGCATTAATATTTTAACCTTTGAGGTTACATTTTAACCAGATAATACGATAATATGTCTTTTATACCTTCTGAATGATCTGCAAGTCTATAGGGCCTCCTTTGTAGTATTTTTATCTGATTTTATACCTTTTCCCATATTAAAAGCAATTATGCAAGTATCAGTTGCAAATAAAGCTGTATGATAGCATTCACTGTTGTTTATTTCCCCAATAGCTATGTTTTATGGAGGCCAGGCACTGTTTATCAGCTGCTAATGTCATTTTTGGTCAAACTGGAAAGATCTCAGCCACAGAAGACAGTAAGTTTACCTTTGCATGTTTTACATAGCTTTTAAAAAAGTATTTTATTTTGAAATTATTTTAAACTTTTGAAAAGTTGCAAGATCAGAAGAGCGATCATATGCCCTTCTCCTAAATGCACCAATTTTTAGTATTTTCCTCGCTTGGAATCAAATTTTATTTTTCTCTCTGAACCACTGGAGAGAAGGTTACATACATTAGGCTCCTTTACTCTTTCATACTTCAATGTGTATTTCCTAAGAAGAATATCTTTTTACATAATCATAGATCATTTATCAAATTCAAGAAATGTAACATTGGCTAGGCATAATGGCCCATGCCTGTAATGCTAGATTTTGGGAGGCCAAGATGGGAGGGGCCAGGAGTTCAAGACCAGCCTGATCAACATAGTGAGACCCTATCTCTATGTTTTTAAAGAAATTAAAAAAACAAAAGTAACATTGATACAATTCTTTTGTCTACACTGCATATTTCTGTTTCATCAGTTGTTGCCATAATATTCCTTCTAGCATTTGTTTGCCAGTACTGGATTATACAGTTCAAGATTGCATATTGCATTCAGTTGTCACATCTTTAGGCATTTTTTTTTTTTTTTTTTTTTTTTTTGTGAGACGGAGTCTCGCTCTGTCGCCCAGGCTGGAGTGCAGTGGCCGGATCTCAGCTCACTGCAAGCTCTGCCTCCCGGGTTGTGCCATTCTCCTGCCTCAGCCTCCCGAGTAGCTGGGATTACAGGCGCCCGCCACCTCGCCTGGCTAGTTTTTGTATTTTTTAGTAGAGACGGGGTTTCACCATGTTAGCCAGGATGGTCTCGATCTCCTGACCTCGTGATCCGCCCGTCTCGGCCTCCCAAAGTGCTGGGATTACAGGCTTGAGCCACTGCGCCCAGCAGCATTTTTCATCCAGAATTGTTCCTCAGCCTTTCTTTCCCTTTCATCACTTAACATTTTTGAAGAATATAGGCCAGTTATTTCATAGAATTACTGCCAACTGGGGTTTGTGTGATGTTTCCTTATGCCACGATTCAGATGATACATTTTTGGTTGGAATACTACATGCATAAGCGATGTAGCCAAATATCCATCTTTTTAAGTATAGTGTTTCATTTAGTCTTAGAAAATCACAGTTAACATGTATCTTTGAGCCATTTAACAGGTTTTGTAGTAAGTTTATCATTTTCTTTAAAAATAGTTTATTTTTAAAAATAGTTTGATTCTATAACTCACAGTTGAACAGTTTCCAACCTTCTTATGATGTTTTAGATTTTGAAACATCACGTCTTCCTTACAAATGGACATTCTAATTGTGGATCTGAAAAGTGCAGAGGCTCTTAAGAGTTAAAGGAATGTACATTATCAAAGTAAATAGTTGCTTTCTCCCCTAATATATTAGCTACATTGAATTAATTATAGATTAGTTGAAGTCTAAGAGGCACTTGTCTCAAAAAATGAATAAAAACTAAATTGCTGAGATATTATTACTATATTTTATTTAAAATAATATTGTGAAATTTTTTTTACTCTTCAAAATAGCTGAAAAAATGACAGTGTCCAGTGTTTTCAAAATGTTCTTATTGAGCATTCTCATATGTTGTTGGTTGGCGTATTTGTTGAAAATAATTTGGCTATATGTTGTGAATTATTTAAAATTGTGTAAACTCTTTTACTCAGTAAATTCCACTTCTAGGAACCTGCCCTAAGGAAGTAATCCAAAATCCAGGCAGATTTTTGCACAAATATATTCATGTTTCGAGTGTAAAAAAATGTACATGTGTGTGTAAACTTTCTAAACATTTGTGTTGAGGGCTGACTTTCAATAGATTGCAGCAAGAAAGCTGCCCTGCTGTGTATGACACTCTGACCCAGAAGCAGGTCATCTGAATAGTTTAGCACCAGGTTCTCCACAACCATGGGTTGTGTGACATAGAGGTTTTTGTGATAGTACAGATATGGAAACAACAAATTCCGGGTTAGAATTAGAAGAATGGCTAAATAATGGAATATCTATTTAATTGTATATAATGGTGTACTTAAAAATGAAGCTAAGAGTTGATAATGATATGAGTAAAGTGTTTGTAGTATGAGAAAGAAATATGCAAAAATAATAGTGAGCGCTTCTGGATAGTAGGATTTGGGGTGGATCTTTCTTCCCTTTTCCCCAAGCCCCCTGCTTCAGTAAAGATCTGTTACTTTTGTAGTCAGGAAAAAGTGATATAAAAAAATTACAGTACCCGATGAAAATTACAGTTGTGATCATTAATTTCAACAAATCACATGTACATTTTAGCTCCTGAAGCTGAAGGAGAGGTGCCAGAGCTTTATCATCAAAGAAAGGGGGAAATAGCAAGGTGCTGGATCAAATACTGTTTGACTCTCATGCAGAATGCCCAACTCTCCATGCAGGTAATGCAGTCAGAAGTTGCCTTTTTTCTTTCTTAAATGAGGACATTGTAAGTAAAAACTCATAGTGGGGATTGTGCTCATTGGGGTCACATTGTGTTTAATATGAAAGGCGTGTAGAATGTTTTCATAAATATGTCTTTCTTGGTTTTAAATTGTACTCATCAAATTGATTGAATCCAGGAGGCAGAGGCTGCAGTGAGCCAAGACTGGACCACTGCGTTCCAGCCTGGGCAACAGAGCAAGACTCCATCTCAAATAAATAAATACATAAATACATAAATAAATAAAATCTTACTTATTATTCAAGGCCTATCTTAAATACTACGTCTTCCTTGAAGACTTCTCTTTGGTTAGACTATAAGCTTCTTGAGAGCTGGGAACTATGTCATATTCTTTTTTTTTTTTTTTTTTAAAGACAGGCTCTCGCTGTGTTGCCCAGGCTGGCGTGTGGTAATATAGTCATGGGTCACTGCAAGCTTGATCTCCCCAGCTCACACAATCATCCCACCTCATCCTGGGAGTACAGGCATGTGCCACCATGTCCAGTTAATTTTTAAATTATTTTGTAGATACTGGCTCTCACTATGTTGCCAAGGCTGGTCTTGAACTCTTGGGTTCAAGTGATCCTCCCGCCTTTGCCTCCCAAAGTGCTGGGATTATAGGTGTGAGCCCCTGTGCCTGGCCTAACTAATCTTTTTTTTTTTTTTTTTGAGACGGAGTTTTGTTGTGTTGCCCAGGCTGGAGTGCTGGAGTGCAGTGGTGTGATCGCAGCTCCAACCTCTGCGTCCCGGGTTCAAAGGATTCTCCTGCCTCAGCCTCCCGGGTAGCTGGGATTACAGGTGCCTGCCACCATGCCTGGCTAATTTTTGACTTTTTAGTAGAGATGGAGTTTCACCATGTTGGCCAAGCTGGTCTTGAACTCCTGACCTCAAGTGATCCACCCATCTCGGCCTCCCAGAGTGCTAGGATTACAGGTGTGAGCCACCACACCTGGCCAAGGCCTTACTAATCTTTATATACTTCTCAGTGTTATCTTACACACAGCATGGACTTGATAAAAGCTAAAAGGGTAGACTTTGAAGAAATAGCTCAGTAATAGTTCAAGAATAGAAGCAGAAGTGATGGCAATGAAGAGCATGGGCTCTGGAAACATACTAGGTAGGTATGAACTCCAGCTCTGCCGCTTCGTAGCTATGTCTTTGTGGCAATTTACTTAATATATTTTTGCCTCTATTTCCTCACAAATAAGTTGGAGATAATAGTACTTAATACTGTTGTTATGAGAGTTAAATCAGTATATATTAAGGCCTCAGAAAAGTGCCTGAGACATACTAAGTCCTTAATAAATGTTAACTACCATCATCATTATTAATTTATAACCAATCCTAGTTTCTAACCACTAGGGAGGATAATAAAATTAATCATTTAGTTGCAATATACTAATTGTAGATACATAGGAAGCTTTCCTGGGGGAGTCATTGTGCTTTTGTTTTTTTATATGTGTGTATTAAAGTATGATAATTTTTTTTTTTTTTACATGGGACTCTGCTTGATAAAAGTATAATAATCTTTAGTGGTTGTATTAGTCCTTTCTCACACTGCTAAAAAGAATTACTTGAGGCTAGGTGCAGCGCCTCATGCCTGTAATCCCAGCACTTTGGGAGGCCAAGGTGGGTGGATCACTTGAGCCCATGAGTTTGAGACCAGCCTGGACAACATGTTGAAACCCTGTCTCTACCAAAAAATACAAAAAATTAGCCAAACATGGTGGTGTGCACCTGTAGTCCCAGCTACTGGGGAGGCTGAGGTAGGAGAATCACTTGAGCCTGGGAGGCAGAGGTTACAGTGAGCCAACATTGCACCACTGCGCTCCAGCCTGGATAACAGAGTGAGACCCTATCTCAAAAAAAACAGAAAAAGAACCACCTGAGACTGGGTAATTTATGAAGAAAAGAGGTTAATTGACTTACAGTGCCTCAGGCTTAACAGGAAGCATGACTGGGAGGCCTCAGGAAACTTAGAGTCATGGCAGAAGGTGAAGGGAATCAAGCATGTCTTACCGTGGCAGAGCAGGAGAGAGAGAGAGCAAAGGGGGATATGCTACACACTTCAAAACCATCAGATCTCGTGAGAGAGCTCACTCACTACCACAAGAACAGCAAGCAGGAAATCTGCCCCCGATGATCCAGTCACTTCCCACCAGGTCCCTCCTCTAGTTTGACGTGAGATTTGGCCGGGGACACAAATCCAAACTGTATCAGTGGTAAATAATGTAGAACCTTGTGAAACTACTAAACAAAAGAAAACTAAACAAACCAACACATCAGAAGCATAGGTCTTGAAGAGATAAAGATCATTTTAGAGGTTAGAGGGTGAAGAGGAGGCATATTAAGGAAAGACAGGAAGTAGGGAGAAGAACTATGGGCTTTATGTCTGGAGAATTTGGAGCCAGGAAGAGCTGTCAAGTTGCTTCTGGTCAGGTAAGGAAAGCTGGAAAAGGAGGGTTGCAGGGACTCTTGGAGCAAAACAGTAGGCTAATTTAAGAAAGCATCCTAGAGAGAACATGTAGATAAACAAGCAGCCCAGGAAGGAAGGAAGTATACAAGGTTTAGACACTTATGATCTACATTTGAAGTAATTGTGTCAAGCATAATGCACTATGATTTGACCCTTACCTTTCATTCAGTTGATGTTTCTAGTCTGGGAACTTAGAACTTCATCACTTGGTTAGTTTAAACTCACATATTTGCCATGCTACTAAATTACTCAGATTTTCCTTAAACCCAATTTGGTTTTTGAGATGGGGTTTCTGTCACCCAGGCTGGCGTACAGTGGCATGATCTCCACTCACTACATCCTCCACCTCCCCAGCTCAAGCAGTCCTCCCACGTCAGCCTGCCACATAACTGGGACCACAGGTGTGTGCCACTGTGCCCGGCTAATTCTTTGTATTTTTGTTAGGACGATGTTTTACCATGTTGCCCAGGCTGGTCTTGAACTCTTGAGCTCAAGCAATCCACCCATGTCAGCCTCTCAAAGTGCTAGGATTACAGGTGTAAGCCACTGCGCTCGGCCCTGACTTTCTTTTTTAACCTTAACTTCATCCTGTATTAGTGTATTTATCTGAAAGACCTTTAGTTCAAGCTTTTTTTTTTTTTTTTTTTTCTTAGACGGAGTCTCGCTCTGTCACCCAGGCTGGAGTGCAGGGCAGTGGCGCGATCTCGGCTCACTGCAAGCTCCGCCTCCTAGGTTCACACCATTCTCCTGCCTCAACCTCCCGATTAGCTGGGACTACAGGCGCCCGCCACCACACCTGGCTAATCTTTTTGTATTGTTAGTAGAGATGGGGTTTCACCGTGTTAGCCAGGATGGTCTCGATCTCCTGACCTTGTGATCCACCCACCTCGGCCTCCCAAAGTGCTGGGATTACAGGCGTGACCCACTGCGCCCGACCCAGCTCAAGCTTTAAGACATACACATATTTATTCAATTAAGTATTTTGCTAAACCTGTGCTAGTCATTGGCCAAGGATACTATGATGGACAAAAATGAACCTAGCCTTTGACTTCATGTAAAAGTACAATTTTGCTAAGTTCCACAAAGGCGAGACACGTGGTATCAGAAGGCACGATAGGAGGAACTAACAAGCAAGCTCTGGGGATGAGTAAGTAGGAGTTACCTAGCCTGAAGAAAAGTAGGCACACCATGCCAAGGAGCTGAAGCAGCATGTTTAGAAGTTCTGTGGCGTAAGGGAGGATAATGTCAGAAGGGATGGAGCAAAGCCTGTGAGGTTGCAGCTGAGGGAGAGGGAGTGTGATATAAGGTAAAGTTACAGTTAGAAAGGGGCTGGAGCAATCCAGGCTTTGAAGCATTGTTGTCTTCATCTTCTGAGCATTTGGAAACCTTGAAGGGTTTGTGGAGAGATCACTAGTGAGACAGTGTCAAGTGAAAAGAAGAAAAGGCCTTGGGATCTGTTATTTAATTTTATTGGTCAAGAAGAGCTTACTCTTATTTCTTAACCACCTTAGTTATTCTTAGTTATTCCCCACCCCCAAGAGGTAGAGGAGAAAACTTTAACTAGGAAGGTAGATTTAACTTTGTTCATTTTGATGTCTTTAAGAGACCTAGAGCATTTCTCTCTATTTCACTAAATAACTAATAGCATAAACATGGTAGCATTAATCTTAATGGCATCCTTGTGAAATATTTTTGTGATGTAGATTACAGTCTGTTTGTTTGTTTGTTTGTTTCTTGAGATGGAGTCTTGCACTGTCACCCAGGCTGGAGTGCAGTGGCACGATCTCCACTCACTGCAACCTCTGCCTCCTGGGTTCAAGCGATTCTCCTGCCTCAGTCTCCTGAGTGACTGGGATTACAGGCCCCTGCCACCATGCCTGGTTAATTTTTGTATTTTTAGTAGAGACAGGGTTTCACTGTGTTGGCCAGGCTGGTCTTGAACTCCTGACCTCGTGATCCGCCCGCCTTGGCCTTCCAAAGTGCTGGGAGTAATGCATCACATGTATATAATGTTTCACAATTCTCAAAGTACTTTTACAGGTAGCATTTATCTTATTGGAAGGAGTAACTGTAAATGAATTTCAGTTCCTCAGAATAAATGATATGTAAGCAGCTTGTCTATTTAAATCCTTTTTTTTTTTTTCACATTTCTTGAGTTTTTAATATAACTGGAAGAAAGAAAGAAGTTTTCAAAGGTGTTTAAGACTATGATACCCTTCTAAACCAGGCTGGAAAGTAAGAGACTTTTCTAAAAAACTCTGAAGTTTGCTTTAATATTATTTAACAGCAGGAGGTGAGTGTACTACTTAACCATAATTTATTTATTTTTCCTTCAGGACAACATAGGAGAGCTTGATCTTGATAAACAGTCTGAACTTAGAGCTTTAAGGAAAAAAGAACTAGATGAGGAGGAAAGCATTCGGAAAAAAGCTGTGCAGTTTGGAACCGGTGAGCTGTGTGATGCCATCTCTGCAGTAGAAGAGAAAGTGAGCTACTTGAGACCTTTAGATTTTGAAGAAGCCAGAGAACTTTTCTTATTGGGTCAGCACTATGTCTTTGAGGCAAAAGAGTTCTTTCAGATTGATGGTTATGTCACTGACCATATTGAAGTTGTCCAAGACCACAGTGCTCTGTTTAAGGTGCTTGCATTCTTTGAAACTGACATGGAGAGACGGTGCAAGATGCATAAACGCAGAATAGCCATGCTAGAGCCCCTAACTGTAGACCTGAATCCACAGTATTACCTGTTGGTCAACAGACAGATCCAGTTTGAAATTGCACATGCTTACTATGATATGATGGATTTGAAGGTTGCCATTGCTGACAGGCTAAGGGATCCCGATTCACACATTGTAAAAAAAATAAATAATCTTAATAAGTCAGCGTTGAAGTACTACCAGCTCTTCTTAGACTCCCTGAGAGACCCAAATAAAGTATTCCCTGAGCATATAGGGGAAGATGTTCTTCGCCCTGCCATGTTAGCTAAGTTTCGAGTTGCCCGTCTCTATGGTAAAATCATTACTGCAGATCCCAAGAAAGAGTTGGAAAATTTGGCAACATCATTGGAACATTACAAATTTATTGTTGATTACTGTGAAAAACATCCTGAGGCTGCCCAAGAAATAGAAGTTGAGCTAGAACTTAGTAAAGAGATGGTTAGTCTTCTCCCAACAAAAATGGAGAGATTCAGAACCAAGATGGCCCTGACTTAATCCTTGTTTTTAAAGAAAGGAAATGTGCATTATTGAAGTGATCTTTTTCCCTAGTCAAACAGGCCCAATTCCATTGTGATATTTACCTTTATGGCCAGGTGAGTGCAGTTTGAGCTTGAGATACAGTCAACTGAGTGTCTGCTAGGATCCTAAGGAACATAAAGTTAATTAAAAACTTACACCTAATTATGTAAATTGCCTTGTTAAAGACATGTGATTTGTATTTTAGATGCTTGTTTCCTATTTAAATATAGACATTTCTACCCTCAGTTTCTAAATGTAGATTATTTGTTGGCTAGTACTTGATAGATTCCTTATAAGAAAAAATGCTGGGGAATGTACCTGGTAGACAAGCCTGTTACTATATTAAGATTGAAAAAGTAAGTTCTCTAGTTACTCCTTCTAAAATATTTGATTTCCTAAATTCCCCCCACCCAAAATCTTTCCCTTTTGAAAATACTAAAAACTAAGTTATGTTACTATAAAGTGTAAAATGGTTTGTCTTAATTATAGGAGAAAAAGGCCTTGTTGGAAATAAAATAAACTGACTTATTTCACTAATAAAAACTTCCATTTCCTCTTTTGTTTTCTTGTGAGCATTGGTTTTGTTTTTTGATACCTCAAAGATACTAGCTTATTTGAAGCTAGAGAAGAGTATTTCTTCAATAACATTGCATAGTTAGAAAACATTAAAATATCATTCATGGCTGAGTGTGGTGGCTCATGCCTGTAATCCCAGCACTTTGGGAGGCCGAGGTGAGAGGATCACTTGAGGCCAGAGTTCGAGACCAGCCTGGGCAACAAAGTGAGACCCCCATCTCTACAAAACATACAAAAATTAGCTGGGGCATGGTGCCACCTGTCTGTAATCCCAGCTACTTGGGAGGCTAAGGTGGGAGGATTGCTTGAGCCCAGGAGGCCAAGGCTGTAGTGAACCATAATTGCCACTACACTCCAGCCTGGGTGACAGTAAGACCCTGTCTCAAAATAAAATATATTATTCACTTAGTAAATATTTATTGAGCTACTACTATGTCCCAGGAAACCTTACTGACTTATTTCTCGTCAGAGGATCCTGACATGTTTATAAACTTCTAAGCACTGTTGAGAAAGGATATATTTGTCATAATTAAACCTTGCTAAAGTGTGTTAGTCATTTTAAGAAATGCGGGAATGAAATGAAGTTCCTCTCCAGTGTATTGTCAAGATCAGTCGTAACATTTAATATAGAGAATAGCTCTATGTGTTAGCTTGCCTGTTAAAATTGTTTCTGAAAGCTTAGGTCTGGGTCAACGCTAAGATTCTGTAACATTTATGTAAACACACACACACACACACACACACACACACACATGAAAATCACCTTGCTTTCCCTTTGAGATCAATTTTCCAGGAAGAAAATTATTTGAGTATAACAGTCAGAAATGTGTAATTCACTCAATATTTAACTGATATGTATTCAAGTCTTTACTAAGGTCAGGCCCTGCTCTCACTTTTCTAATCATAGAGGATATGATGATTAACAGGATAAACAAGGACCTGTTCTCACAGACTGAATAAACAACTAAGATAATTTCAGGCCATAAGGGCTGTTAAGAAAGGAAAACTGAAATGGTAACCTTTTTTTTTTTTTTTTTTTTGAGATAGAGTCTCACTCTGTCGCCCAGGCTGGAGTGCAGTGGTGTGATCTCGGCTCACTGTAATTTCTGCCTCCCGGATTCAAGCAATTCTCCTGCCTCAGCCTTCCGAGTAGCTGATATTACAGGTGGCACAACACCACACCTGGGTAATTTTTTGTATTTTTAGTAGAGGTGGGTTTCACCAGGCTGGCCAGGCTGGCCTTGAACCTCTGACATCAAGTGATCTGCCTGCCTCGGCTTCCCAAAGTGATGGGATTACAGGTGTGAGCCACCATGCCCAGCCTGAAATGGTAAACTTTTAATGGAAGGGGTGCTGTCTTAGCTGTGGTGATCTGGAAAGGTCTTTGAGAAGGTGGGAGGTGACACTGAGCTGAGAACTAAATGGGGGAAGAAAGCAGCCAGGTCCTCTTTAGGTAGGGTGTTCTGGGGCTGGAACAAGCTCAGGAAGGAGTTTGGCATGAGAAAGACCAGAGTGGCTGGAGCAGATAAGGGTGAGCAGTGCGGGGAGCAGTGGGGAGTCCAGTTGGAGAGGGCTTTGTAGATCAGGGTAAGGAGTTTGGATTTTATTCAAGGTGCAGTGGGAACCTTCATGAAATTTTAAAAAGGGAAGCAGCATGATCTGATTGGAATTTTTTTTTTTTTTTTTTTTTTTTTTGAGACAGAGTCTCGCTCTGTCGCCCAGGCTGGAGTGCAGTGGCGTGATCTTGGCTCACTGCAAGCTCCCCCTCCCGGGTTCACGCCGTTCTCCTGCCTCTGCCTCCTGAGTAGCTGGGACTACAAGCGCCCGCCAGCACGCCTGGCTAATTTTTTTGTATTTTTAGTAGAGACGGAGTTTCACTGTGTTAGCCAGGATGGTCTCAATCTCTTGACCTTGTGATCCACCCACCTCGGCCTCCCAAAGTGCTGGGATTACAGATATGAGCCACCACGCCCAGCCTCTGATTGGAATTTTTAAGAAACTACTCTGGCTCTTGGGGCAAGGGAAGGGGAAAAGGGCAGCCGAGAACCAGAGGAAGCAGAGAAACAAGTGAGTTTCTGTTAAGATTAATCCAAGTGAGAGATGAAAGTAGTTTGGACTAGGATGAGGGAGTAGAGATGGAGAAAAGTGGATAAATTCTGGATGTGTTTTGAACACGTTAGAGGGTAAAGTGTAGAGCATGAGGGGAAAAGAAGAGCCATATTAAGCTGAGGAAGTATGGAGGCAAAACATGTTTTATGGGGGATATGTGGGTTTAGAATTAAGAGTTTTGGGGGAGGTTCCAAGATGGCCAAATAGGAACAGCTCCAGTCTATAGCTCCCAGCGTGAGCAACACAGAAGATGGGTGATTTCTGCATTTCCAACTGAAGTTCCGGGTTCATCTCACTGGGGCTTGTTGGACAGTGGATGCAGCCCACCGAGTGTGAGCCAAAGCAGGGTGAGACAGGGAAGCACAAGGGGTCGGGGAATTCCCTTTCCTAGTAGGGAAGCTGTGACAGATGGCACCTGGAAAATCGGGTCACTCCCACCCTACTACTGTCCTTTTCCAATGGTCTTGGCAAATGGCACACCAGGAGATTATATCCTACACCTGGCTCGGAGGGTCCCACGCCCACAGAGCCTCACTCATTGCCAGCACAGCAGTCTGAGATAGAACTGCAAGGCTGCAGCGAGTCTGGGGGAGGGGCGCCTGCCATTGCTGAGGCTTGGTTAAGTAAACAAAGCAGCCGGGAAGCTCAAACTGGGTGGAGCCCACCACAGCTCAAGGAGGCCTGCCTGCGTGTGTAGACTCCACCTCTGGGGGCAGGGCATAGCTGAACAAAAGGCAGTAGAAACTTTTGCAGACTTAAACGTCCCCGTCTGACAGCTTTGAAGAGAGTAGTAGTTCTCCCAGCACGGAGTTTGAGATCTGAGAGTGGACAGACTGTCTCCTCAAGTGGGTCCCTGACCCCCAAGTAGCCTAACTGGGAGGCACCTCCCAGTAGGGGCAGACGGACACCTCACACGGCTGCGTGCCCTTCTGAGCCAAAGCTTCCAGAGAAATGATCAGGCAGCAACATTTGCCGTTCTGCAGTATTTGCTGTTCTGCAGCCTCCTCTGGTAATACTCTGGTAAACAGGGTCTGGAGTGGACATCCAGCAAACTCCGACAGACCTGCAGCTGAGGGTCCTGACTGTTAGAAGGAAAACTAACAAACAGAAAGGACATCCACACCAAAACCCCCATCTGTACGTCACCATCATCAAAGACCAAAGGTAGATAAAACCACAAAGATGGAGAGAAACCAGAGCAGAAAAGCGGAAAATTCTAAAAATTAGAGCGCCTCTTCTCCTCCAAAGAAACGCAGCTCCTCACCAGCAATGGAACAAAGCTCGATGGAGAATGACTTTGACAAGTTGAGAGAAGAAGGCTTCAGACGATTGGTAATAACAAACTTTTCTGAGCTAAAGGAGAATGTTCAAGCCTATCGCAAAAAAAGCTAAAAACCTTGAAAAACGATTATACAAATGGCTAACTAGAATAGCCAGTGTAGAGAAGTCCTTAAATGACCTGATGGAGCTGAAAACCATGGCACGAGAACTGCATGATGCATGCACAAACTTCAGTAGTCGGATTTGATCAACTGGAAGAAAGGGTATCAGTGATTGAAGATCAAATGAATGAAATGAAGTGAGAAGAGAAGTTTAAAGAAAAAAGTAAAAAGAAACAAACAAAACCTCCAAGAAATAGGGGACTATGTGAAAAGAGCAAATCTACGTCTGATTGGTGTACCTGAAAGTGACGAGGAGAATGGAACCAAGTTGGGAAACACTTTTCAGGATATATTATGCAGGAGAACTTCCCCAACCTAGCAAGGCAGGCCAACATTCAGATTCAGGAAATACAGAGAATGCCACAAAAATACTCCTCGAGAAGAGCAACTCCAAGACACATAATTGTCAGATTCACCAAAGTTGAAATGAAGGAAAAAATGTTAAGGGCAACCAGAGAGAAAGGTCAGGTTATCCACAAAGGGAAGCCCATTAGACTAACAGCAGATCTCTCAGCAGAAACTCTACAAGTCAGAAGAGAGTGGGGGCCAATATTCAACATTCTTAAAGAAAAGAATTTTCAACCCAGAATTTCATATCCAGCCAAACTAAGCTTCATAAGTGAAGGAGAAATAAAATCCTTTACAGACAAGCAAATACTGAGAGATTTTGTCACCACCAGGCCTGCCTTACAAGAGTTCCTGGAGGAAGTACTAAACATGGAAAGGAACAACTGGTACCAGCCACTGCAAAAACATGCTGAATTGTAAAGACCATCGATGCTAGGAAGAAACTGCATCAACTAATGAGCAAAATAACCAGCTAACATAATGACAGGATAAAATTCACATATAACAAGATTAACTTAAATGTAAATGGGCTAAATGCTCCAATTAAAAGACAGACTCGCAAATTGGATAAAGAGTCAAGAGCCATCAATGTGCGTATTCAGGAGACCCATCTCATGTGCAGAGACACACATAGGCTCAAAATAAAGGGATGGAGGAAGATCTACCAAGCAAATGGAAAACAAAAAAAAAGCAATGGTTGCAATCCTAGTCTCTGATAAAAGAGACTTTAAACCAACGAAAATCAGAAGAGACAAGGCCATTACATAATGGTAAAGGGATCAATTCAACAAGAAGAACTATCCTAAATATATATGCACCCAATACAGGAGCACCCAGATTCATAAAACAAGTCCTTAGAGACCTACAAAGAGACTTAGCCTCCCACACAATAATAATGGGAGACTTCAACACCCCACTGTCAACATTAGACAGATCAACGAGACAGAAAGTTAACAAGGATATCCAGGAATTGAACTCCACTCTGCACCAAGTGGACCTAATAGACATCTACAGAACTCTCCACCCCAAATCAACAGAATATACATTCTTCTCAGCACCACATCGCACTTATTCCAAAATTGACCACATAGTTGGAAGTAAAGCACTCCTCAGCAAATGTAAAAGAACAGAAATTATAACAAACTGTCTCTCAGACCACAATGCAATCAAACTAGAACTCAGGATTAAGAAGTTTACTCAAAACTTCTCAACTACATGAAAACTGAACAAACCTGCTCCTGAATGACTATTGGGTACATAACGAAATGAAGGCAGAAATAAAGAGGTTCTTTGAAACCAATGAGAACAAAGATACAACATACTACAATCTCTGGGACATATTTAAAGCAGTGTGTAGAGGGAAATTTATAGCACTAAATGCCCACAAGAGAAAGCAGGAAAGATCTAAAATTGACACCCTAACATCACAATTAAAACAACTAAGAAGCAAAAGCAAACACATTCAAAAGCTAGCAGAAGGCAAGAAATAACTAAGATCAGAGCAGAACTGAAGGAGATAGCGACACAAAAAACCCTCCAGAAAATCAATGAATCCAGGAGCTGGTTGTTTGAAAAAAGTCAACAAAACTGATAGACTGCTAGCAAGACTAATAAAGAAGAAAAGAGAGAAGAATCAAATAGACACAATAAAAAATAATAAAGGGATATCACCACCAATCCCACAGAACTACAAACTACCATCAGAGAATACTACAAACACCTCTATGCAAATAAACTAGAAAATCTAGAAGAAATGGATCAATTCCTGGACACATACACCCTCCCAAGACTAAACCAGGAAGAAGTTGAATCCCGGAATAGACCAATAACAGGCTCTGAAATTGAGGCAACAATTAATAGCCTACCAACCAAAACAATTTCAGGACCAGACGGATTCACAGCTGAATTCTACCAGAGGTACAAAGAGGAGCTGGTACCATTTCTTCTGAAACCATTCCAATCAATAGAAAAAGAGGAATTCCTCCCTAACTCATTTTATGAAGCCAGCACCATCCTGATACCAAAGCCTGGCAGAGACACAACAAAAAAAGAGAATTGTAGACCAATATCCCTGATGAACATTGATGCAAAAATCCTTAATAAAATACTGGCAAACCGAATCCAGCAGCACATCAAAAAGCTTATCTACTATGATCAATTCGACTTCATCCCTGGGATGCAAGGCTGGTTCAACATATGCAAATCAATAAACGTAATCCATCATATAAACAGAACCAAAGACAAAAACCACATGATTATCTCAATAGATGCAGAAAACAAGATAAGATTGGCATGGCTTTGTTTTTGTGTGAGTGTGTTTGTGTTTGTGTTTGTTTTTGGCTTGACTCAGGATTTAAAAACTGAACTGTGAAGGTGACAGCAGTTGGTTGGAGTGAGCATCCCCCAGAGTTCTACAATGTGGCCAAGGACTTTGACTGTACATTGTTCTTTTTTTTCTTTTTTTAATATTTATTTTATTTATTTATTTGTTTTGAGATAGAGTCTTACTCTGTTGCCCAAGCTGGAGGGCTTTGATGTGATCTCAGCTCGCTGCAACCTCTGCCTCCCAGGTTCAAGTGATTCTCCTGCCTCAGCCTCTCGAGTAGCTGGGACTACAGGCATGTGCCACCATGCCTGGCTAATTTTTTTTTTTTTTTTTTTTTTTTTGTAGTAGAGACGGGGTTTCACCATGTTGATCAGGCTGGTCTCAAACTCTTGACCTCAAATGATCTGCTCTCCTCATCCCTGAAAGTGCTGGGATCACAGGCATGGGCCACCGTGTCGGGCCACATTGTTCTTTTTTTAAATAGTCATTCTAAATACCGTGAGGTGCATTGTTACAGGAAGTCCCTTGCCCTCCCAAAATCCAGCCCACTTCTGTCTAGGGAGAATGGCCCAGTCCACTCCCAAGTCCACACAGGGGAGGTGATAGCATTGCTCTCGTGTAAATTATGTAATGCGGGCCAGGTGCAGTGGCTCACACCTGTAATCCCAATACTTTGGAGGGCTGGGGGGCAGGGAGGATCACCTGAGGTCAAGAGTTCGAGACTAGACTGGCTAACATGGTAAAACCCTGTTTCTGCTGGAAATACAAAAAATTAGCCGGGCATGGTGGCATGCGCCTGTGATCCCAGCTACTCGGGAGGTTGAGGCAGGAGAATCACTCGAACCCAGGAGGCTGAGGTTGCGGTAAGCTGAGATCGTGCCATTGCACTCCAGCTTGGGCAACAAGAGCAAAACTCCGTCTCAAAAAATAAAAAAATAAAAAAAATAAAAAAAATAAAAAAATAAAAATAAAAAAATCATGTAATGCAAAATTTAAAAAATCTCCCGCTTATACTTTTTTATTTTGTTTCATTTTGAATGATCAGCCATCATGGCCCCTCTTTTTTGTCGCCCAGGTTCAGATGTATGAAGGCTTTTGGTCTCCCTGGGAGCGGGTGGAGGTGTGGAGGCAGCCAGGGCTTACCTGTACACTAACTTGAGACCAGTTGAATAAAAGTGCACTCCTTAAAAAAAAAAAGATAAAATTCAAGTATAACAGGCAGTGGCCTTAAAACCAGTCTTTATCCCAATAGCCATTAACATACTCTGCTATTTGTCATTTGCTCTCTGTAGTGACTTGTTATATTTTAAGGCTGTGTTTTCGTTGGCTGCTTTGCAGTCCTGCCCTCTGTTCACATAGCCTGTGCCACAAACACTGCTTTCCCTGAGCCTGGCTTCCCAGAGATAGTTGTCTTCCAAGACCTCAATGCCCCTTTGCACTTAAAATTATCGAGGACACCAAGATTTTTTGTTTATGTATGTTATATATTTCTATATTCACCCCATTTGAAATTTAAATGGATACATTTAAATAATTTATGTTAAAATAATAAACCCATTGCATTTAAAGATAACTTTTTGTTTTTGGTTTCTGAGATGTATTTATATATAAATATATATTTGTAAATACATTTTTATATATACTGGTCTCGCCATGTTGCCCAGACTGGTCTCAAACTCTTGGACTCAAGCAATCCTCCTACCTCAGCTTCTCCAAAATGCTGGGATTACAGGCGTGAGCCTGTAACTAAACTTGAGGCATGAGTCTGTTTCTAAGCTTGCCATAGACACCTTCAGTGCATGTCTGCTTTTTGATTACCACAGTCACTAATCATGGGTTATAAAAATATAGAATTCAAATATGTTAGGGCAATAATAAATTATGTATAGATGCATTCATGTCACAGTACAAAAATGAGCCTTTCAGTCATTTTGCTCTCTAGATAGATGTAATCTTTTTTTAAAAAATTAATTGCTTTCATCTTGAGCCTGGGAGGTCAAGGCTGCAGTGAGTCATGATTACGTTACTGCACTCCAGCTGGGTGACAGAGAGAGACCCTGTGTCATAAACATAAATAAATAAGTATTTTTAAAAAGATTCTAAAGCTGAACATGGCGGCTCACATCTGTAATCTCAGCACTTTGGGAGGCCAAGGCAGGAGGGTTGCTTGAGACCAGGAGTTCGAGACCAACGTGGGCAACATAGGGAGACTCCTGTCTCTACAAATAAAAATCAAGAAAAATTTATTGGAGGTCACAATGTCTACTACTATTTTTAAATTATTTTTTATTATTAGGCTTTGAAAAAAAATCTAGGATGGGAAAGCATAATTCAAGAAAGCAACCAGGAACTATGTGTCAAGGAGAAATCCCAAAGAAAGTATAGCTTTCGTTAAGCCTCACCCATATAACTCATAATCCAACCAGGGTCTTTTTTTTTTTTTTTTTTTTGAGATAGGGTCTCACCCTGTCACCCAGGCTGGAATGCAGTGGCATGATCTTGGCTCACTGCAACCTCCGCCTCCCACGTTCAAACGATTCTCCTGTCTCAGCCTCTGGAGTAGCTGGGACTGCAGGCGCCCACAACCACACCTGGCTAATTTTTGTATTTTTAGTACAGACAGGGATTTCACTGTGTTGGCCAGGCTAGTCGAGAACTCCTGACCTCAGGTGACCCTCCAGCCTTGGCCTCCCAAAGTGCTGGGATTACAGGCAAAAGCCATCTCGCCCGGCCCCAACCAGACTCTTTAAGCCAGTAACCTCTTTCTCAGGAAGGTCATGACCCAATATTAATTCTTCATCTACAGGAAGTGACAAGAGGGCTTTATGCATGTGCTGTGTAAAAATGGGGTTCAAAATGTAGTTAATAGAAACAGACCTGAGAATGTGCTAGATGATTATGAGTCGCCAAATCTGACGTGACCTGCAGCAGCCACATACCAACTCTATCAGTATAGAGCTCTTTCTCCACACTTCCTTCTGAATTATCTCCCCCACTTTTTCTCCACTGGTTATCTTAATCATTTTGCCTTTCCTGTTACCACTCTAAGTCAGGTTTTGTTATCAGAAGAACTCATCACCCTTTAGCTATCTATACTTTTGTGTGGATGATTTTTATGCTTTAAATTTACCCAAAACCTATTGCTTGGACACTAAGAAAATGGAACAAACATGCAAGAAATGTTAACAATGAAAACAGAATAATTTCCAATCTGCTCCACTGATTGTGCAAAACTGTAGGATGACTTTATGTCAAAATCATTGCCCTTTTAGACTCAAGAGTTTTGAACTCTGCTTCCAAAGAGTTAATTCTTCATATGTGTTTTCTGTGCGCGGAGCCCATAAAATCTAATTACATTCCACTTATATATAAGGAGAAATGACTCCCAAATTCGTCTGGAAAAGTAGCTTTTTTTGTTGTTGTTGTTTTGTTGTTGTTGTTGTTTTGTTGTTGTTGTTGTTTTGAGACAGAGTCTCGCTCTGCTGCCCAGGCTAGAGTGCAGTGGCGTGATCTTGGCTCACTGCAGCCTCCACCTCCCAGGTTCAAGCGATTCTCCTACTTTGGCTGAGTAGCTGGGACTACAGGTGTGCACCACTGCATCTATCTAATTTTTAAACTTTTAGTAGAGATAGGGTTTCACCATGTTGGCCAGGCTGGTCTCAAACCCCTGACCTCAAGTGATCTAACTGCCTTGGCCTCCCGAAGTGCTGGGATTACAGGCATAAGCCACTGAGCCCGGCCAGGTTTTGTTCACTGAGGATGTGCCAGTGTCCCAAGTTGTAAAAAGTTAATTCCATAGGCTTGCTTCTTTCCTTCCTAGTTCAAAAATCACATATATCTTATCGTAGGAATACACTAAGGTGTGGATACTAAATATAGAAAGTATGTTTGGGATGATCTGACTTGAAATATGGTTGTTTTAAATGGAAATCACTTTGTGTTACATTGGGGTGCATAGAGAACTAGGCCGAACTCTCAGAGCAGCTGATAAGGTGCTAGAGAAGCGGGGTGCAGTGGCTCACGCCTGTAGCCCCAAAACACTGGGAGGCCGAGGCAGGTGGATCACTTAAGGTCAGGAGTTCGAGACCAGCCTTGCCCACGTGGTGAAACCCCATCTCTATTAAAAACACAAAAATTAGCCGGGCGTGGTTGAGGGCACCTGTAATCCCAGCTACTCGGGAGGCTGAGGCAGGAGAATTGCTTGAACCTGGGAGGCAGAGGTTGCAGTGAGCCAAGATTGTGCCACTGTACTTCAGCCTGGGGTGACAGAGCAAGACTCTGTCCCAAAAAAAAAAAAAAAAAAAAAAAGAAAAGAAAGTGAAAGTGCAAGAGGCCAAGATGCTACTAAGCTGACACAGACAGGTCTCAGCTATGAGCTCCAAATTTAAGTATTGATTGCTAATTAATCTGCTTCTCACATGGGCAACTCTGTGTTCCCAGGTAAGCAGCAGGGATTTGTTTGTATCATTCAATTATTTAATGATACTTACAAATTTAACTTAATAGGGCTGGGTGCGGTGGCTCACGCTCCCAGCACTTTGGGAGGCCGAGGTGGGTGGATCACAAGGTCAGGGGTTCCGGACCAGCCTGACTAACATGGTGAAACCACGTCTCTACTAAAAATACAAAAATTAGCCGGGTGTGGTGGCAGGCGCGCCTGTAGTCCCAGCTACTCAGGAGGCTGAGGCAGGAGAATTGCTTGAACCTGGGAGGCAGAGTTTGCAGTGAGCCGAGATAGCGCCACTGATTCCAGCCTGGGTGACAGAGCGAGACTACGTCTTAAAAAAAAAAAAAAGGCCAGGCGCAGTGGCTGAAGCCTGTAATCCCAGCACTTTGGGAGGCTGAGACGGGCGGATCACGAGGTCAGGAGATCGAGACCATCCTGGCTAACACGGTGAAACCCTGTCTCTACTAAAAAATAAAAAAAACTAGCCGGGCGTGGTGGCGGGCGCCTGTAGTCCAGCTACTCCGGAGGCTGAGGCAGGAGAATGGTGTGAACCCGGGAGGCAGAGCTTGCAGTGAGCTGAGATCCGGCCACTGCACTCCAGCCTGGGCGACAGAGTGAGACTCCGTCTCAAAAAAAAAAAAAACCCAAAACACCAAATTTAACTTCATAATAATATATAATGATATGCTGAATAATGGGGATAACGTTACTTAACATCATAATTTTAATATAGATTGTATCCACATTCAATATAAGGCATTATTTCTTAGAGTCAAGTCCCAGGACTATGTGCATCAGAAACATTTAGTGATACCTATTAAAATGCAGATTCCTAGGCTCTGGCCCAGACCTAATGAGAAACTCCGGGGAGTGACGTCCGGGAATCTATGCTTCAGCAGAACCCCATGTGATATTTATGTACATTAAGGTGCTAGAACCCCATGCTTCTGGAGTTAAGGAAACTCAAGCTACAGAGTATTAGAAAAGCTTTTACAGGGAGAAGCATCTGAACCAGAAAGTTATTCCCAAGGGGAACCCAGCCGGGGACAGAGGGACACAATAAATGTCCCCAGCTGCCTTAGGAGCCTAGGAGCTGCAACCCTCTCCTTCCCTGGAGCTCCCTGTACTGGGAGGAGAATTCTGTGTGCATCCCAACTGGAGGCTGAGCCTAGTAACCACAGCACTGGGTCTCTCAGGGACCTAAGGGGAGGTCTCTGAGATGAAAGGTAGGCCCTCTCTAATGACCCTTGAAGAATATTCTAGATTGCTTCAAGGAAGGTGAGAAAAGGAAAAGAGATTGTTTGACTAGGATCACAGATTGGGCAGGAGTCATTCCTGGGGCATTTGAATGGAATTACCCAAATAGTTGTCCCAGGGCTGTGGTAATTAACTATTTCCTCAGCAATCTAGAGCTAGGACCATCTCTAGGAAACTGCAAGTTTGGAGTAGAGCAATACTCCAGGATTCCCTCACTTTGGTTACCGGACCAAACTGAGGGTCTGGCTGCCATTTCTCATGGCCCAATAATGAGACCCAGATGAACTGGGGAGGAAGAGAGTTTTTATTTCTGCAACCAGTGACAGGGAGAAGGTGGAGAAATTATCGCCAGACCAACTCAAAACTACAAAGTTTTCCAGAGCTTATATACCTTCTAAGCTATATGTCTACGTGTAAGTGTGCATTCATCTGAAGACCTAAGTGATTAATTTCTTTTAATCTGTAACTAAGGTGTGAGTCCTGAAGACCTTCCTCTGGAGCCTCAGTAAATTTAAATGAGTCCAGGTGCTGGGGTGATTAACTTGTTCTTGTCTCCTGCTAAATCACAGAGGTTTGGGGAGTTCCTTTAGACCCCCAGTAAACTTGTTTGTGGACATCTGGGGAGTTCCTTCAGATTCAAAATAAAACTTGTTTAATCCTAAATGGGTCCTGTTAAGAATTCCTTCTTTATTTTGTCATGCTTTAAGGCCCAGGAAAGGCCTAGGCAAAACTCTTTGGGCTTTTGTTACACCCCAGCCTTTATCTAAGAAAACCGGCTTCTAATATTCACCTTAACCAGTCAGTCAGCACTGAAACAGTTGTTATGGAGGCCTGCGTGAGTGAGGCCTGGCCTGCCACACTTTAACATCCCATGAAGGGTTATGTTCCGGTGATGTCCGGTTAAAACAAAAGCTGAATGCCTGCTTATAGAGAAGCAATCTTTCCTCCTATAGCACACAGAGCATGCCTTCCCCGAAGAAATCCCGCATCTGCGGGATGGAGACATTTTGTATCTAAAACCAACCATTAGTGCTATCTTCCTTTGTTTTTTGTTGTTCGTTTGGTTTTCTGTTGAGACAGAGTTTCACTCAACCACCCAGGCTGGAGTGCAGTGCCTGGATCTTGGCTCACTGCAACCTGTGCTTCCTGGGTTCAAGTGATTCTCATGCCTCAACCTCCTGAGTAGCTGGAATTACAGATGCATGCCATCATGCCTGGCTAATTTTTGTATTTTTAGTAGAGACAGGGTTTTGCCATATTGGCCAGGCTAGTCTCAAACTTCTAACCTCAAGTGATCTGCCTGCCTTGGCCTCCCAAAGTTCTGGGATTACAGGCGTGAGTCACCAAGCCCAGCCAGTGCTATCTTCCTTTGAAGGGGATGAAAGTCACATACCAGGTGGATGAGAGCTTGGAACTTGGTGAATGAGAAAAATGCAGTTCTCCCCTCATATCTCTGCAGCCAGGCAGCCCAATTTATTAATATACGCACATACAGTGCATACAACACATAGTGGACTTAGCCATTGACTGGAGGTCCAGGGACCTCCTTGCTGCTGTCCTAATGCTAACTTTCCAGTCCTCACAATTCCAGACCTCTTGGTAGGATGGCATTTAACTGACGGACTGCTTCCTCCTTTTTTTTTTTCTTTCTTTCTTTTGAGATGGAGTTTCCCTCTTATTGCCCAGGCTGGAGTGCAGTGGTGTGATCTCGGCTCACTGCAACCTCCACCTCCTGGGTTCAAGCAATTCTCCTGCCTCAGCCTCCCAAGTAGCTAGAATTATAGGCACCTGCCACTATGCTTGGCTAATTTTTTTTTTGCATTTTTAGTACAGACAGGGTTTTACCATGTTGGCCAGGCTGGTTTTGAACTCCTGACTTCAAGTGATCCACTTGCTTTGGCCTCCCAAAATGCTAGGATTACAGGCGCGAGCCACTGCACCTGGCCGACTATTTCCTCCTTGAAGCTCCTTCCTCCTTTTCCATCTACAACACTGCACTTTTCTATTCTTCTATCTTACCAGCCTTTCCTTATGTTTCCTGTAAGGGCCTTTTCAATCTATCACTTGCCTATAATGATCCTTAGGATTGTGATGTAGGCTTCTAGTCTCTCCAGGCACTGTTGTTCGTTCTTTTTTTCTTCTTCTTTTTCTTTTGAGACAGGGTATCACTCTGTCATCTAGGCTGGAGTGCAGTGGTGAGAACTTGGCTCACTGTAGCTTTGACCTCCCAGGCTTAAGCGATCTTCCCACCTCAGCCTCCAGAATAGCTGAGACTACAGGTGCATGCATGCCACAATGCTTGACTAATTTTGTTCACTTTTTTCTTTTTTTTTTTGAGACAGAGTCTCCCTCTGTCACCCAGGCTGGAGTGCAGTGGCACGATCTCGGCTCACTGCAAACTCTGCCTCCCAGGTTCGTGCAATTCTCCTGCCTCACCTTCCCGAGTAGCTGGGACTACAGGTGCCTGCCACCGTGCCTGGCTAATTTTTTGTATTTTTAGTAGAGACGGGGTTTCACCGTGTTAGCCAGGATGGTCTTGATCTCCTGACCTCGTGATCCGTCTGCCTCGGCCTCCCAGTGTTCACTTTTTGTAGAGTTGGGGTCTCACTATATTGCCCAGGCTAGTCTTGAACTCCTGGGGTTTAAGGGATCCTTCTGCCTCAGCCTCCCAAAGTGCTGGGATTACAGACATGAGCTACCTCGCCTGGCCTCATACTTAAGACATATTACTTACCATCTATATCTAATTCTTCATCTTAAAAAAATTGTTTTAGAGGTGGGAGTCTCACTATATTACCCTGGATTCCTGGGCTCAAGCAATCCTCCCTCCCCAGGATCCCAAGTAGCTGGGATTATATTTTCAAGCCACTGTGACTGGCTTTTATTTTTATTTTTTCATTAGTTCTTCTGTTTAGGTTACTTATCCTTAAATTAGAATGTATTGAATACTACTGTCTCTCTCTCTCTCACACACATGTGCACACATACATATACTTTTATTCATTTCCTTTTTAAAGTTATTTTATTATAAATAAGTATATATATATATATATACTTAATTTTTAAATTTATTATTATTATTATTCTGAGTTGGAGTCTCACTCTGTCACCCAGACTGGAGTGCAGTGGCATGCTCTCAGCTCACTGCAACCTCCGCCTCCCAGGTTCAAGCGATTCTCCTGCCTCAGCCTCCCGAGTAGCTGGGACCACAGGTGCGTGCCACCACACCTGGCTAATTTTTTGTATTTTTAGTAGAGACAGTGTTTCACCGTGTTAGCCAGGATGGTCTTGATCTCCTCACCTCGTGATCCACCCACCTCAGCCTCCCAAAGTGCTGGGATCACAGGTGTGAGTCACTGCGCCTGACCAAGACCCATCTCTTGAAAATAAATAAATAAATTTAAGAAACACCCCAAATTTGGCTGGGTGTGGTGGCTCACGCCTGTAATCCCAGTACTTTGGGAGGCCGAGGAGGGTGGATCACCTGAGGTCAGGAGTTCAAGACCAGCCTGGCCAACATGGTGAAACCCCATCTCTACTAAAAATACAAAAATTAGCCAGGCGTGGTGGCATGTGCCTGTAATCCCAGCTACTCAGGAGGCTGAGGCAGGAGAAACACTTGAACCCAGGACCAGGAGATTGCAGTGAGCAGAGATTGCACCATCACACTCCAGCCTGGGGAACAAGATCAAGGCTCTGTCTCAAAAAAAAAAAAAAAAAAAAAAAAAGGAAGAAAAAAAAAAAAAAAGAAACACTCCAATTTTAAAATAATAGTTGCAAGGAGTTTAAAATGAAAGTGCCAGTCCCAGTCCCTAGCACTGTCATTCCCTACTCATTCCCCTCCACCCCTCCCATGAGAAAATCTGTTTAACGATCTTTTGGTGGTTACATCGACATGTTCTAATAACGTTCACATCACTATTTCTTGATTTAGCAATTTAAAACATCTGTTGATTTCTTCAATGATAGCAAATGATTTAATTCACTTACAACACCCCACTTCCCCTCCTCACTTCTTTCAATATATCTCCCAATATAGTTTAACACCTTTTTGTTAAACCATATATGTAATATATATACATATATCTCCTTGCATATGTATAACACATATAGCAAATTTGTAGATATAGGTATGTGTTGTTCTATTTCTTGACTACCCACTAAGATAAGGATACTAGTGCCCCTAACCTTCAAACTTCCCTTTCTTCATCAACCTCACCAATCCTCTCTATTCTCATGTATACATTGTCAGGGGTAAGCATACATTCTATTACAAGTCATAATTATTAGTATATCTTTTAGCCGGGCATTGTGTTGGGCACCTGTAATCCCAGCTACTCGGGACGCTGAGGCAGGAGAATCGTGTGAACCTGGGAGGTGGAAGTTGCAGTGAGCCGAGATCATGCCACTGCACTCCAGCTTGGGCGACTGAGTGAGACTCCTTCTCAAGAAAAAGAAAAAAAATTATTACAGTATCTCTGTCTTTAGGGAGATCCTGAAGGTTAGTAATCAATCAACAAATATTATCTACATTATGACTGCATATGTATATATATATGTTGCCCACTGCAGAATCAAGTAAAATATACGTCATCATTATTGTTGTTATTGTTGTTGTTTTGAGACAGACTCTCTCTCTGTTGCCCAGGCTGGAGTGCAAGTGGGGTGGTCATGGCTCACTGCAGCCTCAACCTCCCAGGCTCAAGTGATCTTCCCACCTCAGTCTCAGTCTCCCAACTAGCTGAGACTATAGGCCTGTACCACCACACCCGGCTAATTTATTTTTATTTTGTAGAGATAAAGGTCTCCCTATGTTGCACAGGCTGGACTCTAACTCCTGGGCTCAGGCAATCCTCCCACCTTAGCCTCCCAAAGTGCTGGGATTACAGGCATGAGTCACTGTGCCCAGCCTGAAATATACTTTGATTATATATATTCCATTCCTGCACAGATTTGTATTCTTCCTAGAGTTCCTAACTTTGCTCTTTTTCCCTTCAGTGTTTGCCCTTAATATCTTCAGACTGTCAAACTCACCATCATCATAACCAATTCTATAGAGTTATTTTCTCCCCCAAAGACCTCCCTCCAGGAGCTCCCCTTCCTACTCCAGTCCAGGCTGATTGTTCTCTGACTGCTGCTCAGCTACCACCTTGAGATGTGCAGGTGGAGGTGAGGTACCTCTTTAAGAAGATGAGCTGGGGCTGGGCGAGGTGGCTCATGCCTGTAATCCCAGAACTTTGGGAGGCTGAGGTGGGCAGATCACTTGAGGTCAGGAGTTCGAGAGCAGCCTGGCCAACATGGTGAAACCCCTATATCTATAAAAATACAAAAATTAGCAGGGCATGGTGGCAGGTACCTGTAGTCCCTGTTACTTGGGAGGCTGAGGCACAAGAATCGCTTGAACCTGGGAGGTGGAGTTTGCAGTGAGGTGAGATCACACCAGCCTGGGTGACAGAACGAGACTCTCTCAAAAAAAAAAAAAAAAAAAAAATGAGCTGGGAGGTGAGGTGCACAGTTTGGGAAGGAGGGGAGCCCTCTTGGATCTGCGAGCCAGCAGGTTCACCCAAAATGAGTCTTGTGTGTCGACACTGAGGAATGAAGTTCACCTGGCAGAGCTGGGCTGAAGGAAGAGACAGGTGCGGTTACAACAGGCAGAGGAAGCATGGCATGTTTTGTGGGGGAAGAGATGGAAAGAAGACTTGGGTTAGTTTTAGCACCAAAGGCTCAGAGAGAAAAAAGAGGAGATCAAACCTGGCTGAAGACACTGAAAGAAGTACTGATCAAGACACGAGGCCTGGCTTGGCGCAGTGGCTGACACCTGTCATCCCAGCATTTTGAGAGGCTGAGGCAGGAGGATCATTTGAGCATAGAAGTTCAAGACCAGCCTGGGCAACACAGGGAGACCCCCATCGCAGAAAAAAAAAAAAAAATTAATAAATTAGCCAGGCATGTTGGCACATGTCTGTGGACCCCGCTACTCGGGAGGTTGAAGTGGGAGGATTGCTTGAGCCTGGGAGATCGCACTATGAGGCCGAGGGTAGATTGGGGCCAGACAGAGCAGCCTATGAAGGACCTGAATTCCAGGTGAGGAGTGTGGGCTTGTCCTGCAGGCAGGCATGTGGAGTCACTAGCTATGCTTTAACAGAGGTGTGTTATGAACCAACTGGTGAAATACTGGATGTTTTAGTTTTCCTTTTGCTGTAACAAATTACCACAAACTTGGTGGTTAAAACTACATGAATTTATTATTTTACAGGTCTGTAGGTCTGTAAGTCTGACACAGGTCTCAGCGGCATGAAACTTAGGTGTTGACAGGGCTGCTGTCCTCTCTGGAGGTTCTAGAGAGAGTTTTCTTACCTTCTCCAGCCTCTGGAGGCTGCCCACATTCCTTGGCTTGTGGCCCCTTCTGTCATCTTCAAACTGGCAAAGGCAAGTCTAGCCCCTCGCACATCACATCACATCACTCGGACCTTATCTTTTGTCTTCCTCTTCCACTTCTGTGAGGAAGGACCTCTGTGATGATGTTGGGCCCACCCGGATGATCCAGGAGAATCTCTCTTTTTTAAGGCATGTGATTAGCAGCTTTAATCCACCTGTATCTCCAATTTCCCTTTACTGTGTAAGGCAACAGTCACCATTTCCAGGAATTAGGACAATTAGGACATGGACATCCTTGAGGAGGCGGTGGTGCTATTATTCTCCCTACCACATTGTATTAGTTGGGTCTCTTTGCAAGCAAAAAAGAAAGAAAGAATAAAAGAAAAGAAAAGAGCCCTGTACTGACTTAAATAACCGAGCACTCAGCATCTTTCTTGCTTTACCCCTTGGATCTGCTTTCCTTGCTGTTGGTTTTCGGGCAGTCTTCTATGAGTGGCCCTGGACCCCCAGGCGTACTTCCTCCCAGCTTAGCAATGTTAACGAAGGGTCCCATCTCCTGATAGTTTTAGCATAACCCAGGATGATGAGTATTGACTCTCACTAACCCAGCTTCTGTCCAGGGCTGTCCCTGAACCAAACCCTGTGGCTTAGGAGAAATTCTCATGGGTCAGGCATGAATTTCATATGCATTTCTGAAGCTGAAACTTCAGAAGCTCCCCTAAACCACAGGGAATGAGAACTAGGGACTGGTGATTCCTTAGAGGAAAACTGGCAGATTGCTATCCCCAAAACAACAATGGTGGTGATAATTGCACAACAGCATGAATGTACTTAATGCCACAGAACTGTACACCTACAAATGATTAAGGCTGGGCATGGTGGCTCATGCCTGTAATCCCAGCACTTTGGGAGGCCGAGGGGTGTGGATCACTTGAGCCCAGAAGTTCAAGACCAACTTGGTCAACATGGTGAAACCCTGACTCTACTAAAAATATAAAAATTGGCTGGGCGCGGTGGCTCAAGCCTGTAATCCCAGCACTTTGGGAGGCCGAGACGGGCGGATCACGAGGTCAGGAGATCGAGACCATCCTGGCTAACACGGTGAAACCCCATCTCTACTAAAAATGCAAAAAAATTAGCTGGGCGTGGCGGCGAGCGCTTGTAGTCCCAGCTACTTGGGAGGCTGAGGCAGGAGAATGGTGTGAACCCGGGAGGCAGAGCTTGCAGTGAGCTGAGATCGCGCCACTGCACTCCAGCCTGGGCGACTGAGCGAGACTCTGTCTCAAAAAAAATAAAAATAAAAATAAAAAATAAATAAATAAAAATAAAAATATAAAAATTAGCTGGGCGTGGTGGTGGGCGCCTATACTCCCAGCTACTTAGGAGGCTGAGGCAGGAGATTCACTTGAACCCAGGAGGCGGAGATTATTGTGAGCCACGATCACATCACTGCACTCCAGCCTGGGTGACAGAGCGAGACCCTGTCTCAAAAAAATAAAAAATTGATTTAAATGCTAAACTTTATGTTATGTATATTTTACCACACATAAAATCAGAGAATCAATCTAAGCTGTAGCATCAACCTGTGGACTTTTGATGAACCTGCTAAAAAAGAGGATCTTTCTCTTTCTCCTGGGATGCTAGGCTGCTCTGAGCCTAGGATGGAGCTGTTGGGGTCATCATGTCCCCAGGTGAGGAGAGAACCTGCCTGAGAGCAAAGACAACATGAGGAAAGCAGAGCCCAGTGATGCACGCAGTCAAGTTCCTGATGATGACTGGGACACCTGGACCCAGCTGTGCCTGAAGCCCTCATCTATAATAAAGTCCTTCTTATGCTTAGATCAATTCAATTTGAGTTTGAGCTGGCAATTAAAAGAGTCCAGACTTATAAAAACAAAAAGTACAAGGGATGGTGGGTAGTAAGCAGCAAGATAAATCCACAAACAGCAATTCCTGGACAAGGGTGAAGCAAGGACAGTGTAAAGGCCACAAAACAGCAGAATGTTCTTAAACAAATATAGACGTGAGATGTCGAGAAAATGGAAAAGAAAGATGATAAGAGAAGCTTTAAATCAGCAGTCCTCAAACTTTCTGGTCTTAGGACCTCACTACACTTTTAAAAATTATCAAATTTTGGGCCGGGCATGTTGACTTATGCCTGTAATCCCAACACTTTGGGAGGCTGAGGCAGGAAGATCACTTGCATCCAGGAGTTCCAGACCAGCCTGGAAAACAGAGATCTCATCTCTACAAAATAAGCAAATAAATAAATAAATAAATAAATAAATAAATAAATAAATAAATAATTGAATTTTCTTTATATGGGATGTATCTACTGATGTTTGCCATTTTAGAAATGAAAACATAATTATTGTATTGTTTTCTTTCTTTTTTAAATTATACTTTAAGTTCTAGGTCACATGTACACAACGTGCAGGTTTGTTACATATGTGTACATGTGCCATGTTGGTGTGCTGCACCCAATCTTATTTTATTTTGATTGTTATTTATTTATTTTGAGACAGGGTCTGGCTCTGTCGCACAGACTATAGTGCAGCTGTGCTATCACGGCTCACTGCAGCCTCCAATTTCTGGGCTCAAGCAATCTTCCCGACTTAGCCTCCTAAGTAGCTGGGACTACAGGCATGCATCACCATGCCCAGCTAATTTTTTGTATTTTTTTTGAGAGATGGGGTCTTGCCGTGTTGCCCAGGCTGGACTTGAACCCCTGGACTCAAGTGATCTGCCTGCCTTTACCTCTTAAAGTGCTGGGATTACAGGTGTGAGCCACGGTGCCTGGCTGAGAATAATTTTAAATAGCAACGATAAACCGATTACATGTTAACATAATTAATATATTTTATGACAAATAGCTATATAGTCTTTCTTTCTTTCTTTCTTTCTTTCTTTCTTTCTTTCTTTCTTTCTTTCTTTTCTTTTCTTTTCTTTTTTGAGACAGAGTCTCACTCTATCACACAGGCTGTAGTGCAGTGGTATGATCTTGGCTCACTGCAACCTCCACTTCCTGGGTTCAAGCAATTCTTATGCCTCAGCCTCCCAAGTAACTGGGATTACAGGCACATGCCATGATGCCTGGCTAATTTTTCTATTTTTAGTAGAGATGGGATTTCGCAATGTTGGCCAGGCTGGTCTTGAACTCCTGACCTCAAGTGATTCGCCTGCCTCAGCCTCCCATGCACAGGCATGAGCCACTGTGCCCAGCCCATATACATTCTAAAATTTTAAAAAATTACTGAGAATAGCATTGTTTTATATTTTATATTCTTTTCTTTCTTTCTTCTTCCTTTCTCTTTCTTTCTTTCTTTCTTTCTTTCTTTCTTTCTTTCTTTCCTTCCTTCCTTCCTTCCTTCCTTCCTTCCTTCCTTCCTTCCTTCCTTCTCCTTCCTTCCTTCCTTCCTTCCTTTCTCTCTCTCTCTTTCTTTCTTTTTTTTTTTTTTTGACGGCGTCTAGCTCTGTAGCCCAGGCTGGAGTGCAGTGGCGCAATCTTGGCTCACTGCTACCTCTGCCTCCCAGGTTCAAGCGATTCTCCTGCCTCAGCCTCCCAAGTAGCTGAAATTACAGGTGCCTGCCACCACGCCCAGCTAATTTTTGTATTTTTAGTAGAGAAGGGGTTTCACTGTGTTGGCTAGGCTGGTCTTGAACTCCTGACCTCATGATCTGCCCACCTCAGCCTCCCAAAGTGCTGGGATTACAAGCTTGAGTCACCGCGCCTGGCCTGTTTTATATTTTTTCAAGTCTTTTTGATGTCCAACTTAAGAGATAAGACAGCTTGCTGGATTTTCTTACGTCTCCTCATTAAAGCTATTTTGACACCACAGATCACAAAGCTTCTGAAACTCTACTGTACCCTTTTGAGAGAAAAAGACTAAAGTAACATCTTAGTATTATTGTGAAAATAGTTTTGGCCTTATAAACACCCTGAGAAGGTCTTGGGGATCCCAAGGGTCCCCAGACTCACCGAAAAAAACCCAGCTGTTCACTGGAAAGAGACCTGGATTTGAGTTCAGGCTATGTGGCTTTCTAGCTGTGTGACCTTGGGCAAATTATTTAACCTTTCTAAGCTTCTCTTTTCTCCTCTGTAATGAAGCCCATCTCATAGATTTTTGTTGAGGGTTAAATTAGACAATATTCGTACCGGGTTCATGTTCAGATGGCATTTGATCCTATTGTTACTGAGATCTGGGGCTGGGGTGATGGGGTGAATGGCAGTGTCATTGACAGTAATAGGGACATAAAGGACCAGAGCTGGTGAGGGGGTAAGAAAAGTTTGGTTGGGTCGTGGTGAGTTAGAGCTGATGATGGGCCACCCAGGTGGAGCAGCTGGGCTAGAGCTCTGGGATCAAATCTCAACTGGAGATCAAGATTTGTGAGTGGTAGGTTTTGAGGTGGAAATGAAAGATGTGAGGGCCAAGAATGTTAGTGCTGTGAGGGCAGGAAGGGTCTTGGAGCCCCAGGTCTAAGAACAGGGCCTGGCACAAAGTAGGTTCTTACTTATTTACCTATATTTTTTAGGAGATAGAGGTCTTGCTCTGTTGCCCAGGCTGGAGTGCAGTGGTGCAATCACAGCTCACTGCAGCCTCCAATTCCTAGGCTTGATCAAATGATCCTCCCACTCAGCCTCCCTAGTAGCTGGGACTACAGGCATGGGCCACCAGCCTGGCATATATATATATATATATTTATTTATTTTTGAGATGGGGTCTCATTCTGTCACCCAGGCTAGAGTGCAGTGGTGCAATCTCGGCTAACTGCAACCTCCCTTTCCCAGGTTCAAGTGATTCTCCTGCCTCAGCCTCCTGAGTAGCTGTGCTTACAGGTGCCCGCCACCATACCTGGCTAATTTTTGTATTTTTAGTAGAGATGGGGTTTCACCGTGTTGGCCAAGTTGGTCTCGAACTCCTGACCTCAGGTGATCCACCCTTCTCGGCCTCCCAAAGTGCTGGGATTACAGGTGTGAGCCACCGTGCCCGACCTAATTTTTATTTTTATTTTTTTGTTTTTAGAGACAGGGACTCACTATGTTTCCCAGGCTTGTCTTAAATTCCTGGCCTTAAGCAATCCCCCTGCCTTTGCCTCCATGTGTATCTGGGGTTATAGGTGTGAGCTAGGCCCTCAGTAACTGTTGAAGTAGAAATGAAATCAGGGAAAGAGAAAGACAACTAGTCCTGGGGCCATGGACAGGAAGGGCAGGGTCTGAGGCAAAGCTGTTCTGAGACTCACAGGGATGCCAGTTTCCTCTGGAAACATTTGCTTTTAACCACCAGGGAATCCTTCCTGAAACATTTGCTTGAGACATCATCTTTTTTTTTTTTTTTTTGAGGTGGGATCTTGCTCTGTTGCCGATGTTGGAGTGCAGTGGTATGATCACGGCTCACTGCAGCCTCAACCTCCTGAACTCAAGCGATCCTCCCACCTCAACCTCCCAAGTAGCTGGAACTACAGGTGTGCACCACCGTGCCCTGCTTATTAATTATTAGTATTATTATTATCTTTGTAAAGATGAGGTCTTGCTATGTTGCCCAGGCTGGTCTCAAACTCCTGAACTCAAGCAATCCTCCTGCCTCAGCTTCCCAAAGTGCTGGGATTACAGATGTGAGCCACTGTGCGTGGTCAAGACAGACACCCATCTCTTAAACTGGGACCACTTAACCAGCCCAACCATTTGATTTGGCTCAAGAGCTGGAGTTCAGAGACAGGTCCCTGCCGTCCGCTGGTCCATCAGGCATCATCTCACATTTAGTTGCCCGTTTACACAGGTTACCTTGACCTTGAGTTGTCTTGTTTCACCTTGTGGCAGGGAGAGAAGGTGTGTTTTCACATGATTCTTGAAGTTGGGACTTGTGGTAGACGTTCATCAATATTTGAGTCCTTCTTTACTGTCTCACAGAAGAATGAAGAGGAGCTGCAGGACAAGCTCCAACATCTCTTTTCCATCTTCGTCCACTCCTGCCATGGGTGTGCAGAGGATGCACAGAGCGGGAGATCCTCCGCTTACCCTCCCCGTGGCCCAGTGCACTCCTGTTCTGGATACGCATGAAGCCCACTGTCTTGGAAGCAGCAGTGCCCATGTCCCCATCATTCTTCCATCAAGTCTGGAATAGACTTTTTTTTTTTTTTTTTTTTTTTTTTTTTGAGAAAGAGCCTTGCGGCCGGGCGCGGTGGCTCAAGCCTGTAATCCCAGCACTTTGGGAGGTTGAGACGGGCAGATCACGAGGTCAGGAGATCGAGACCATCCTGGCTAACACGGTGAAACCCCGTCTCTACTAAAAAATACAAAAAACTAGCTGGGCGAGGTGGTGGGCGCCTGCAGTCCCAGCTACTCGGGAGGCTGAGGCAGGAGAATGGCGTAAACCCGGGAGGCGGAGCTTGCAGTGAGCTGAGATCCAGCCACTGCACTCCAGCCTGGGCGACAGAGCGACACTCCGTCTCCAAAAAAAAAGAGAAGGAGCCTTGCTTTGTCGCCCAGGCTGAAGTGCAGCAGTGCGATCTCAGCTCACTGCAACCTCCACCTCCCCGGTTCAAGCAATTCTCCTGCCTCAGCCTCCTGAGTAGCTGGGATTACAGGCGTCTGCCACCATGCCCGGATAATTTTTGTGTTTTTAGTAGAGACGAGGTTGGTCTTGAACTCCTGACCTAAGGTAATCCGCCCGCCTCAGCCTCCCAAAGTACTGGGATTACAGGTGTGAGCCACCTCGCCCGGCTGGAATGGACATTTTTAAGGTGAGTTTGATTTCAACAAAGTCATCCTTTCTCAATTTTAAGTTTTGCTTCAGGTGTTTTAAGTCAGTGTCAATGGTTGGAAACTATTGGATAGAGGAGATCTGGGAACTTAGACTGAACATGAATGCTTAGGGAAATAATTCTCCTTTGTCCGTGCTTTTGCTGTAAGCTGTGCTCTTTTGTGTTTAACCTTGTCATATACAACATGGACTCTCTGCCAAGGGCCTCTTGGTGATCTGCAAAGCTTTCTCAGATGGCTGTCTCTGAGGGCCTGGTCCCTCCTTTAGCTTGTCAAAGGACACAGAGATGGGTCACTGGAGCTGGCTCTCTTCGGGGTACAATCCAGTCCCCTCAGCTAGGGCATTTGTATCACTGCCCTCGGGTGGAGCTCAATAGTGACCCCATGGTTAGGCCATCTGGAAACAGGCTGCTGACACCCGGGACTCCTGTGCTGCCAGGAGGATGTGTCCCTGCACCCAGGCTGCCCTCCAAGCCTGTGGAATGCAGCCCCTGGTCAGAGAGGTGGCCCAACTGTTGCTGACACGTATGGGAATCCAGAGGCCGAGCTCCCCTTCATACTGCCAGGGCCCCATGGAGACCTGAGCTGACTCATCACATGCCAGACGGGACAGAGTGCTCGCATGGGCCACTTGCCGGACCCTCTGACGCCTTTATGAAGCAGGTGTTTTCACCATGGCCACACTCAATGCTAGCAAGTGCCTGTGATGGTTAATTTTACGTGTCAGCGTGGCTAGGCTCTGGTGCCCAGTTGTTGGTCAAACATTGTTCTAGATGTTGCTACGAGGGTATTTTTTTGAATGAGAGTAACATTTAAATAAGTAGACTCTGAGTAAAGCAGATTACCCCCCACAATATGGGTGGGCCTCACCCAATCAGTTGAAGGCCTTAAGAGAAAAGACTGAGGTCCCCCGGGGAGGAATGAATTCGTCTCTAGACCACCTTAGGATTTAAGGCCACAGTATCAACTTCTGCTGGAATTTCCAGCCTCCTGCCCTGCCCTGCAGATTTCAGACTTGCCTGACCGGATCATTGCGTGAGCTGGTTTCTTAAAGCCTCTCCCGCTGTTTTTCTGGAAAACTTGACTACTACAGTGCCTGAAGTGGGACTGGATTACCCCATTCTGCCTTCCAGCTGCTGGCAGTGTGTGTATTTGCCTGGAAGGGTGATCCAGGGCTTGATCTGGCAAAGCATTGGGGATGGAAAGTCCGGTGACTCTTGTGGCCTTGCCCGGTGAGGGGCACCCCTGGGGCGAACCCCGTTTCCTACTGATTCCACATCAGCACTGCTTTTCCCGCTGGGAGAAATCAAACCAAGCCAGTTGCCATGGCTCACACCTGTAATTCCGGCACTTTCAGAGGCCAAGGCAGGTGGACCACCTGAGGTCAGGAATTCAAGACTAGCCTGGCCATCGTGACGAAACCCTGTCTCTACTAAAAATACAAAAAAAAAAAAAAAAAAAAATAACTTGGTGTGGTGACAGGCACCGGTAATTCCAGCTACTCAGGAGACTGAGGCAGGAGAATCATTTGAATCCGGAAGGCGGAGTCTGCAGTGAGCCGAGATTGCGCCACTGCACTCCAGCCTGGGCAATAGACTGTCTCAGAGCAAAAAAAAAAAATGTTCCTGCCATCTAGGCATGAACTGTTTGCTGAAGCCCCTCAAATCTCCTGCCTTGCCCTGGGTGGAGACCTGTTTTTATTTTGTTATTTCTGTCTATAAAAGCAGCTAGGTTACTATATCTTTCCTTTTTATTGAAATTTGAAAAGCTGCACACCACTTATAAAACTTATAATGTGTGAGCCACGTTATAATGGAACAGGCAGGTGCCTCCAGAGGAGACACACAGGGCGGCATGTGTCTGCGTGATGTGTGTCATCAGAATACACGTGTGTGGGTTTGTGTCTAGCTCCCTTCATCTACATGGTGCCAACAATGATTGTGACTATCTGTGAGCCATGCATTCCTTTACTAACGCAGCACATGCTACGCAGGGCCCCTCTGTGCCAGGCACCACACTGGGTTCTGGGGACCCAACAGGGAACAAGACACAGTCCCTGCCCGCAGGGAAATGTGCAGCCTAAGTGTCATTCCTGAGACTGGGTTCGAAGGGAAGTGAGGAGCGTAGAACTGGGGCCTGCAGTCTCTTTACTACTTAGCTATTTGTAATTACAACAGGGCTCTATGAACCTAGTAATATTTTCTGTTTGAGTCAAAGACATTAGCATTTTTTAGAGCCAGCCAGTCGGAATTGGGCTCTCCAACCTTCCCTCCACAGCCTCTCTGTGCATCTCACCGCGGCACCTTCACTTCTGCCCCTCCCATGTGATTTTGTAGATGTGGGGCCCACAAGCTGAGCTTCGTCCTCACCCACACCTGGGACTGGGTCCCAGCCACACCATTTCTAGCCCTGTGATCTTGGCCTCACGACTTAGCCTCTCTCAGCTTCCCTTTCCTCATCTATAATACTAATTCAGGGGAAAATAATAGTACTGTACTTTGATTGGTGGGGCTGTTAGGGAAATTAGTGAGATGATACATACCACAGTCCCTTGCATAAGTGCCAAATAAATGTTACCTGCCGCAGCCCGTTGCAAAAGTGCTAAAGACAAGTCCCTTGCAAAAGTGCTAAATAAATGTTAACTTCCTTTTTTAAATTTTTTTTTTTTTTTTTTTTTTTTTTTGAGACCAAGTCTCTCTCTGTCGCCCAAGCTGGAGTGGAGTGGCATGATCTCGGCTCACTGCAATCTTGGCCTCCCTGGTTCGAATGATTCTCCTGCCTCAGCCTCCTGAGTAGCTGGGATTACAGGCGCCTGCCACCACACCTAGCTACTTTTTGTATTTTTAGTAGAGACAGGGTTTTACCATGTTGGCCAGGCTGGTTTCAAATGTCTGACCTCAGGTGATCGGCCTGCCTCAGCCTCCCAAAGTGCTGGGATTACAGGTGTGAGCCACTGTGCCCAGCCATAAATGTTAACTTCTATAATATTATTTTCGTTATTGTTACTTATCTCCTTACTTATGTATTTTTCATTATTCAAGGGCAAGGACTATTTTTCCCTTTCTCCTCTTACCCTCCTCCTTATTCTAAATAGACTTATGGCAAATTTCAGCAAGTTGATGAGAAAAATAGAGGGAAAATAAAGATATAAACACAACATGGAGCCAGTAGAGACTAATACAGAAAGTACATCCTTACTTTAGTGGGTCACAGGATTGGCTCTGAGCTTCCTAGCACCCAATGAGATAAAAGAAACTGAATTAGTTACATACTGTAACACTGTTGTCCATGAAATAAAACAAGCAAATAGCTCAGGAGAAATACATACACCTGGGCAGCATTCTTTTTTTCCTTCTCACTTCCTCCTTGACCTTGTGATTCATTTTGCTGAAGGGAACACCATTTGTGGGACAGTGTTTCTGAACGTGATGGGCATCCTGGCCCTTGGTAGAGGCCCAGCCCTCCCTGTCTTCAGCTGATCTATTAGTAATAGAGAAGATCTAGTTCCTGGCTCAGAGAACTAATCTTGCAATAAGGCTGTGTTTTTGAAACCAAAAGCGTCATACAGATAACAAAGGAGATGTGTCTCACTGTGGTTAGGCTATTTTGTAGCAACACTTGTTTCCTCTCTTTTGCAATTTCAGGTTCCGTCTGACTTGATCTAAACAAGAATGTGTAAGTCCAGTGCTCAGGCTGATATAACCACTGTCTGGGCCCTGAGTTGATTTGAATTTCCACTTCCAGTCTGTGGTGCAACGTATGTAACACAGCAATCAGTAAGGCTTTATCGAGCACTTTCTTTGTGCAAGGCCCCTGCCCCAGGCCCTCCCTGGGAACCCTGCTTCCAGCTGGCAGTAATGGGGGTGAAGAAGGAGGGGCAGGTAACCCTGGTTTTGAGAACTCAGGAGGGAGCTTGCAAACTCAGGAAGCTAGAGAGGCCTGGAAACTTCATGGTGGAGGTAGGACTTGAAGGATGAGTGGGATAGGAAGGAGGAGAGGCTGCCCATGATGACAAGGACTCCAGCTGGCACGGTCCAGTGGTGTTCAGACACCAGAAGAGCCTGACTTGCTTGGAGTGGAGGGGAGGAGGGAGGGAGGGTGTGGACGTCAGCATGTCTTGGAGCCCAAGGCTGCTACAGCTGCTCCCTGCTCCCCACATCAGCTACCTAACATGGGAGTCGGGGAAGTCCTTGCTCCGCCTGTTGCCCCCCCCCTCAGAGGATCCTTGGGAAGAATCCAATATGAGACTCTTTTTTTTTTTTTTTTTTTTTTTGTGAGACGGAGTCTCGCTCTGTTACCCAGGCTGGAGTGCAATGGCACGGTCTTGGCTCACTGCAACCTCTGCCTCCTGAGTTCAAGTGATTCTCCTGCCTCAGCCTCCTGAGTAGCTGAGATTACAGGCATGCGCCACCTCACCCGCCTAATTTTTGTATTTTTAGTAGAGATGGGATTTCACCATGTTGGCCAGGCTGCTCTCAAGCTCCTGACCTCAAGGGTTCCACCCACCTTGGCCACCCAAAGTTCTGGGATTCCAAGTGTGAGCCAATGTGCCCGACCCAACATGGGACTCTTTGAAACAATTTGCTATTAGGGATTTATGAACTTTTAAATATGTATCATCTGGCCAGGTGTGGTGGTTCACATGTGTAATCCCAGCACTTTTGGAGCTAAGACGGGAGGATCACTTGAGCCCAGGAGTTCGAGCTCAGCCTGGGCAATAGCTGCTAAGTATGGTGAAACGACATCTCTACAAAAAATACAAAAATTAGACAGGCGTGGCAGTGCATGCCTGTAGACCCAGCTTCTCAAGAGGCTAAGATAGGAGGATCGCTTAAGCCTGGGAGGCAGAGGTTGCAGTGAGCCGCTATTGTACCACTGCACTCCAACCTGGGTGACAGCGAGACTCTGCCTCAAAAAAAAAAAACCATCTCTAAGTGAGTGTGGCTGGTGGTCAACATTCACATTTCTGTCCAATGGAAGTTACTAGATCCCAGCTGCTGGCTTTGTAGAAAACCTGCAGGTCAGCATTGCATTCCAGGTTTGCTGGTAGAACTAGACCATGACCTTCACTTGGGATCATGTCAAGATTCTAAAACTTGTTGCAGAAATATTTCTTTTTCCATCCATTGAAGAAAATAACTCTACTGTGGTTATCTTTATTTTGGCATCTTGGGAGAAACTTAAGGAAGAATGTGCTGGTATCTGAAACATTTGGTTACTCTTCAAACCCCTAGACCGCATGTCCCTGATACATGGTGGGGCCACTGAGGAGGAGGCTGGGGGCAAGGGGAGCAGAGGGTGGCCTGGAGGGCCGGCATCTGTGAGGACAAGAGCAGGACTCTTGCATCTGTGAATTGTTTAATCTCATCTCTCTATTCTGCATATAAGGGGATGGAGACTTAAGAATTTAAAATTTACCCAAGGTCACAGAGTTAGAAAGTGGCAGGAGTCTGGCTTCAAAATTCAGATGACTGCAAAGCCCAGTTCCCTCTCAGCCAGTTCACCTTCCTTAGAGAACAACCAAACCCACACCCAAAGGTGAGCAAGCTGAATCACCAGGACTCAGCAGCAGCAGAGGCTTCCTGGGTCCTTTCCCTAGAGATTCAGGTTAGTGGCTCTGGGGCCCAGGCACCTGGGTTTCCACCCTCTCCCCTCTCCCCAGGTGATTCGCAGGACCAGCCAGATCCTGGGACCACCTTGTAAAGAGCCTTCACTCTAGGTCCCTAGAGACCTAGATGGAGCTTCACTCTTGTTGCCCAAGCTGGAGTGCAATGGTGTGATCTCGGCTTACTGCACCCTCCGTGTCCCAGCTTCAAGTGTCTCCGTGTCCTGTGCCTCAGCCTCTCAAACAATTGGGATTACAGGTGCCCACCACTACACCCGGCTAATTTTGTATTTTTAATAGAGACGAGGTTTCTCCATGTTGGTCGGACTGCTCTCAAACTCCTGACCTCAGGTGATCCACCTGCCTCAGCCTTCCAAAATGCTGGGATTACAGGCATGAGCCATTGCACTCGGCCTGGGATAAAGGATTTCTACTGGGAGCCTCTCTCTGAGTGGCAGGGTGGAGTCTCGGGCCAATGGTAGAGTCAGATGGGGAAGAGCAAACAAGAGGAAGTTGTGTCCTTTCTGTGGAAACTTCTTTGAGAACTGAGTAGACGGCAGCATGTGTCACTCTCGTAGGTGCAAGAAGCTGTGGAAACCGCTGCTTGCTGACTTCAGCTCCCCCACACCCTCCACCCTCCAGCTGCTGATGTCAACAAAGAATCTTAAGGCCAGGCACCGTGGTTCATGCCTATAATCCCAGCACTTTCGGAGGCCGAGGCAGGTGGATCACTTGAGGTCAGGAGTTTGAGACCAGCCTGGCCAACATGGCGAAACCCCGTCTCTACTAAAAATACAAAAATTAGCCAGACATGGTGGCACATGCCTATAATTCCAGCTACTTGGAAGGCTGAGGCAGGAGAATTGCTTGAACCTGGGAGATGGAGGTTGCAGTGAGCCGAAAGCCGACATCGTGCCACTGCACTCAGCCTGGCGACACAACAAGACCCTGTCTCAAAAAAGAAGAAAAAAAAAAAAAAAAAGAATTTTAGCTGCCCTCCAGGGCTGGGGACAGTGAAGGGAACTGATTGAGTCCTGAGCGGGGGCTTCAAATGCAAGCTGTGCCTCAAAGCAACTGTGATCCCTTGAGTAAGACACCCTGCCCCTCCTCGGTCCACAGGCTCCTGTACTGAAAAAAATGAAGGAGCTGGAAGCAGTCTTCAGCGCATAAATCTGTACCCACTGCAGGGGTCCTGAACGTTTTGTGGGGGGGCAGACCCCTTTGAAAATCTAATAAAATGATCAATCCTCTCCTGGAGAAAAAATGCAGACTTCCAAATTTTGGCTGACAATTTCAGGGAAATGAATGGACTTCCCCAAGCTCATTCAGGAAGCTCTGGGGGTCACTGACCTATGTTAAGCACTGCTGGTCTGTCCAGAAGCCTCTATGACTGCACCTTTCAGTGCTGCAGCCTCTCATCACAAGAGGCCCTGAGCATGTGCAGTGTGGCAGGTGTGAACTGAGAGGTGCTATAGACATGAAGTGCACACTGGATTTTGAAGACTTAATAAGAAAGAACATAAAATATCTCATGACTAATTTTTATACTAATTATATATTAAAAGATAAGTTGGGGCTGGGCGCGGTGGCTCATGCCTGTAATCCCAGCACTTTGGGAGGCTGAAGTGGGCGGATCACGAGGTCAAGAGTTCAACACCAGCCTGACCAACATGGTGAAACCCTTTCTCTACTAAAAATACAAAAATTAGCTGGGCATGGTGGCACGCACCTGTAATCCCAACTACTCAGGAGGCTGAGGCAGGAGAATAGCTTGAACCTGGGAGGCGGAGGTTGCAGTGAGCCGAGATCACACCACTGCACTCCAGCCTGGGTGACAGAGAGAGACTTAGTCAAAAAAAAAAAAAAAAAAAAGTAAAAAAGATAAGTTGGATATTTGAGGTCAAATAAAATGTTACTAAAATTAATTTCACCTGTTTCTCTTTACCTTTTAAAAGTGTGGCTAGAACATTTGAAATGCAGTATGTGACTGGCATTATGTAGGGACTGGACCCTGCTGCTCTGTGGTGACACCCTGGAGGCGTGGCCTCACTGCCGGACCTCTCAAGTCAGTGTAGGCCCTTCATGGAAAGCCCAGCACTTCCTCTTTCTGGAAGATGTAGTTGTGAGAATGGGCAGGGAAATCTTCACCAGAACAAGCTGTAAGTTGTGTTTTCCCGACAAGATCGCAAGCTCTAGCCAGGCACAGTGGCGCGTGCCTAGAGTCTCAGCTGCTGGGAAGGTTGAGGCAGGAGGATTATTTGAGCCCAGCAGTCTGAGTCTGCAGTGAGCCATGACTGTGCCACTACAATCACGCATCTCAATAGAGCAAGACCCTTCATAAAAAAAAAAAAAAAAAAAGGCCTGGGTGCGGTGGCTCATGCCTGTAATCCCAGCATTTTAGAAGGCCGAGGCGGGCAGATCACAAGTTCAAGATATCGAGACCATCCTGGCCAACATGGTGAAACCCTGTCTCTACTAAAAATACAAAAATTAGCTGGGCCTGGTGGTGCGTGCCTGTAGTCCCAGCTACTTGGGAGGCTGAGGCCGGAAAATCACTTGAACCCGGGAGGTGGAGGTTGCAGTGAGCCGAGATTGTGCCACTGCACTCCAGCCTGGTGACAGAGCAAGTCTCTGTTTAAAAAATAAATAAATAAAATAAAAGGTTGAAAGCTCCTAGCCGGATATAGTGGTGCACACCTATAATCCCAGCTACTTGGGAGACTGAGGCAGGAGGATCGCTTGAGTCTAGGAGTTGGAGTCTAGCCCGGGAAACATAGCAGGACCCCCATCTCTTAAAAAAAACTGGCCGTGTGCGGTGGCTCAAGCCTGTAATCCCAGCACTTTGGGAGGCCGAGACGGGCGGATCACGAGGTCAGGAGATCGAGACCATCCTGGCTAACACAGTGAAACCCCGTCTCTACTAAAAAAAATACAAAAAATTAGCCGGGCGTGGTGGCGGGCGCCTGTAGTCCCAGCTACTCGGGAGGCTGAGGCAGGAGAATGGCGTAAACCCGGGAGGCGGAGCTTGTAGTGAGCAGAGATCCGGCCACTGCACTCCAGCCTGGGCGAAAGAGGGAACCTGTGTCTAAAAAAAAAAAAAAAAAAAAAAAAATTGGGGTGGGGGCGCCAGGCGCAGTGGCTCATGCCTATAATCCCAGCACTTTGGGAGGCTGAGGCGGGTGGATCATGAGATTGGGAGATCGAGACCATATTGGCTAACACAGTGAAACCCCGTATCTACTAAAAATAAAATTAAAAAAAAATTAGCTGGGTGTTGTGCCACGTACCTGCAGTCCCAGCTACTCGGGAGGCTGAGGCAGGGGAATCACTTGAACCTGGGAAGCAGAGGTTGCAGTGAGCTGAGATCACATTACTGCACTCCCACCTGGGCTACAGAGTGAGACGCCTTCTCAAAAAAACAGGCACTTTTCGGGCAAAGACATATCTAATGTGTAAGGCTTCTGGGTCCTCTCCAGGGATAGGCACACAGCAGATGGAGTGAGCCATCTTTGGCCACTTATGGGCCTGGAGCCCCAGGTAATATTGCTGTATTATTTTCCTGGGGCTGATCCAACAAAGTGCCACAAACTGGGTGGTTTACAGTGACACCCTCACAGTTCTGGAGGCAAGAAGTCTGAAATCAAATTGCTGGCAGGGCCAAGCTGCTGCTGCAGGCTCTGGGGGAGGCGCGTCCTTTCCTCCTCCTGGCTTCTTGTGTTGCCGGCAATCTTTGGTGCTCCTCGGCTTGCGGATGCACTGCACTCATCCTGGGCCCTGCGGCCACATGGTGTCCTCCCTCTGTCTCACATCCTCTTCCTTCTGTGTTCAAATTTCCCTCTTGCTAACAGGTCATCAGCTATTGGATTAGGGCCCATCCTCATCCATTATTATCTCATTTTAACTTGATGACATCTGCAAATAGCTTATTTCCGAATAAGGTCACATTCTGAGGTTCCAGTACACATGAATTTTGGGAGGGACAGTGTTCAATACAGTATGATTGATGAGTATATTTTGTGAGAAAGATATTTCCAAAGAGTCTGGGTAGAGCTTAGGTAATTTCTCCAGAATCTTCTAACCCCAAATAGGGACAGAACAGAGTGCTTATGTGTGCCAGGCAATGGTCTCGATGCCAGGGACACGATGATGGACATGAACAGTCTTTGCCCCCATGGAGCTCACATCCTAGTGATGGAGGCGGACAGTCAATACATGGATATCTGTCAGTACGTAATATGATGTTGGGTTGTGTCAGCAGAGTAGGGGCATGGAGAGGAACACGCCGGTAGAGGTGGTGGGTTATTTTCGATAGGAAAGAATGGCAGGGAAGACCACTGTCATTGGAAGTGGAAGACCACTGTGAGGTGACATTGAATCGCAGAAGTATCTGGGTTAGTGATTCAGTGACAAGAAAAAGCGCCAAGCCCCTGAGGCAGGAATATGATTGGTAAGTTCAAAGCACAAGGAAAGGGACAGATGATGTATCTCACCTACCACGGCCTGGGCTGGGAGCTGGGTATCGGGCCCCTAGGCCCAGAGCTGCTGGTCTGGAGTGGGGAAGTTGGTGGAGAGGAGCTTTCTCCGGCTTCTGGTCAAGGGTTTCACTTCCTTCAGCCGTGCTTCCTCCATTGTTCAGCTGGGGTGGAGGCCCGTTACCCCTGGCTCTGGCTGGAGCAGTCCAAAGCCATTGTCATTGTCTTTTCTAGACAATAAGAACAGAATTTGGTCTTTTCTTTGCTGCTGGCTTTAAACCTCAAGGTCCTAAAGCCCCTTCTCTCACTTCTTTGTTTATCTCAGGATGTGCCTGAGGCTTTTCTCTCTGCCTCCGCTTTCACCACTGCCTGGTGGCTGGTGCGTGGGCTTCTTACCTGGCTCCCTCCTTCACTTCCTGCAAATCTTTCTTCTTGGATGAGCACCCTGACCACCTTACTGAAGGAGCATACACTCCTCTCCCAGTCGCCTCTGTACCTTGCTCCTTTGCCCCATGGCATGCTGTAGAATTTCCTTAGGCATTGTGTGTTGTTTGGGGTTTCTGTCACCCTCTCTGCCATCTACTAGATTGTAAGCTCCATGAGGGCAAAGATGGGTACCTTTTGTTCATGGATATAGCCCAAGCATCTAGAGCAATGCCTGCCACAAAGTAGGTACTGAGAAAGTATGTGTGGACTGAAATGAATAAACAAGTGAATGGGTTGTGCGGTAGAATCCTCAATGGCTGAACTGGAAGAGCTCGGCACAGGAATTCCCCTGAGCTGCCCCTACGAAAGAGCTGAGATGCAGAGAACAGAAAGGAATTCTTTAGCGAGTCAAGCGGGAGGAGAACTGGACACAGAGCTTGCCCTCAGGAAATGCACATGAATTGGGGGTGAAGTGGGCAGTGCCACCTCCTTGCACAACTCCAGGCGGTGTCATTTTCATTGAACACAGTATTGGTGGTGTTCCTGGAGTGGTGCCTGGCCTGGGGTTGAGGTAGTTGACGAGAGACTGTGGCTGGACCATGGCATGGGGCTCAGAAGACAGAGTGCAGGTGTGACAGTTCGAAGAACCCAACCTAAGAAAGAACATCACCAGCCCCAGGCCAGGAGGAGTGTGTGTTGAGGAGGGGCGCCATGGTCAACACACAGAGATCCAACACACACACTCCCAGCACCATCTCTGGTGCTCTCTGTGCCCAGCACAAGGCCTGGCCAAGCCAGTAGGTGAAGTCACCCAAGGCGCCCGGTAGATGAAGTCTTTTGTTGTTGTTGTTTTGAGACAGGGTCTTGCTCTGCCCCCCAGGGTGGAGTGCAGCGATGCAAACAGGGCTCACTGAAGCCTCGATCTCCCAGACTCAAGCGATCCTCTCACCTCAGCCTCCTGAGTCTCTGGAACAACAACCATGGGCCACTACGCCCAGCTAATTTTTAAATTTTTTTTTATAGAGACAGGATTTCACCATCTTGCCCACACTGGTCTTGAACTCCTGGGCTCAAGCAATTCTCCCGCCTCAGCCTCCCAAATCTCTGGGATTACAGGCATGAGCCACTGTGCTGGGCCTAGGAGGTGAAGTCTTGATGAGGGGCTATGATGCTGTGGCTTGGGAGCAGAGCTGAGGTTTGCTCTAGCACCCGGCCCTGTTGTCCAGTGGGGCTCGCTCCTCTTGACTCTGTTCCGCTTGCCGCTGGCTCTTCACTTTGCTGCCTGGTAGAATCTAAAATCCCCTGGGGAATTTTAGAACACATGGGATGTGAGGGGGTGTGGGTGGGGGCACATCCTCGGGGATTTCCATTCAGGTGGTGAGGAGCGAGACTGGGCATCCCTCACCATGTGATACGTGTGTTAGCCAGGCTTGAGAACCCCTGCTCTAGAAGCTGTCCCAGTGATGTGGAAGGACCCAGGTAAAAGATTCATAACCCTGTAGTGTTATCCACACAACTGGTGGATTTGGTCGCTTGGTGGGTATCAGTTCAATGACCTCCACCATGGAGGATGTAGCAAGGGGATTTTATGACTTGTAACAAGTCCCAAAACTGCACCTCCCTGAGCCAGGGACTGGGTCAGGTTTTACAAGCATAGGGTAATGATCCGACTGGATCCTGCCATAGGTTGATGCCAAAGGTCGAGCCGATTAGATCCTGGATCCTGCCATGCAGTGCCTGCTTTTTTTTTTTCTTTTTGAGAGGGAGTCTCACTCTGTCACCCAGGTTGGAGTGCAGTGGCGTGATCTCAGCTCACTGCAACTTCCACACACTAAGCTCAAGCGATTTTTTTTTTCTTTTTGAGACGGAGCCTCACTTTGTCACGCAGGCTGGAGTACAGTGGAGCGATCTTAGCTCACTGCAAGCTCCGCCTCCTGGATTCATGCCATTCTCCTGCCTCCCCCTCCCGAGTAGCTGGGACTACAGGCACCCGCCACCATGCCTGGCTAATTTTTTGCATTTTTAGTAGAGATGGGGTTTCACCATTAGCCAGGATGGTCTCGATCCCCTGACCTCATGATCTGCCCACCTCAGCCTCCCAAAGTGCTGGGATTACAGGCGTGAGCCACCGCGCCCAGCCTCAAGCGATTCTTGTGCTTCAGCTAGCTGGGATTACAGACATGCACCATGTAGCCACCATGCCTGGCTACTTTTTGTATTTTCAATAGAGACAGGGTTTCGCCATGTGAGCCAAGCTGGTCTCGAACTGTTGTCCTCATGTGATCCGCCCACATCAGCCTCCCGAAGTGCTGGGATTACAGGCGTGAGCTACCGCGCCCGGCCCCGTGTCTGATTCTTCATTCAGCCCCACTTGAGTTCCCCTGTGGTTGCTTGGCTCATCTGAGCATACTCAGGTTATGTGACCAGAGGGTCCAAGGCAACTGGGAAACAATTCACATCTTTGTTACATAACAGCTGAACCAGACTGGTCTGATGCAGTTACAGTGGCTCCACAGAGAGCATTCAGAGGAATTGATGAACTCGAATGGGAATAAATGACACCTTAATTTTCATGAACCTCCAGCTGAAATTGAGTGTTTTCTTCCGTTATGAATGTAAATGTCAAACCACAGCAGTGTCAACAGTACCTGTGAGTTTGTCACCCGTAGAAATCAGATCTTTTCATGTCATTTTATGGTTGTTGTGGGTATCTTGAAATATCATTTAAGCTCATCTGCACTTAAAAAGTAAGGTGATTGGCCGGGCGCGGTGGCTCAAGCCTGTAATCCCAGCACTTTGGGAGGCCGAGACGGGCGGATCACGAGGTCAGGAGATCGAGACCATCCTGGCTAACACGGTGAAACCCCGTCTCTACTAAAAAATACAAAAAACTAGCCGGGCATGGTGGCGGGCGCCTGTAGTCCCAGCTACTCAGGAAGCTGAGGCAGGAGAGTGGAGTAAACCCAGGAGGCGGAGCTGGAGTGGGACCTCGGCTCGCCGCCTGCACCCCACCCTGGGGAAAAGAGCAAAACCCCATCCCAAAAAAAAAAAAAAAAAAAAAAAGTAAGGTGATTATTAGAGTCCTCCCAGATTTTGTTATTTAATGCATTAATGAAGATGAACATATATAACTATATCACAATTTTTACAATATTTTGGCTACTGGCATTCAACATAATTGTTTCAATAGAAATCGTATCTGCCTTAGATTTTTTTGTTTGTTTGTTTTGTTTTTTTTTTGCGATGGAGTCTCGCTGTCGTCCAGGCTGGAGAGCAGTGGCGCTATCTCGGCTCACTGCAAGCTCTGCCTCCCAGGTTCACGCCATTCTCCTGCCTCAGCCTCCCGATAGCTGGGACTACAGGTACCCACCACCATGCCGGCTAATTGTTTGTATTTTTAGTAGAGACGGGTTTCACCGTGGTAGCCAGGATGGTCTCGATCTCCTGACCTCATGATCTGCCTGCCTCGGCCTCCCAAAGTGCTGGGATTACAGGCGTGAGCCACCGCGCCCGGCCATCTTAGATGTGTTTTAAGACAGCATTCTGAGAAGGGGGTCTGTAGGCTTCCCAGATGGCCAAAGGGAACCCTGATCACAGCAAAGATCTTCAGAAGGTAAAGAACATTCAGTGGAGGCTCATTGCGGTCCCCAGAGGAGGTAGATTGGCGTGTAGTGGACACAGTAACTCCCTCTCTCTTCTGTGTGGCCTGCAGGCCAAGGTCACGCTGCTCAGGGTCAGGGCTGTCTCACCTCCCTTTGGGGTGAGAGCACCCCCTCACTTACTCGTTTCTCATTTTTTGGCAGAAGTGCCCCTTGGCCTCCCATGGCAGCCCTGGAGGAGGGCAATGGGGCTTTTTTCCACCCTTGTTAACCCAATGGGGAGGGGGCAACCCAAACAGTGAGGGAATGAGAAGAGCTTGGACTGGAGGAGAGCAGTCGTTCCCTGAGCCTCGACAGGTAGATGCTGACCGCCAGCTCCTTGCTGCCCCTCACAATTCCTTCCTGCCCTGATTGTTAGTATTCCTGCCAGAGGAAGGACCTGGGAGACCCACCAATGCCTGCTGGTGCTTCTTTACAGCCCTTCTGCAGCTCAGCAAACACTTGGCCCCTGTGGACACCCCTGTGGTCCAAGCCTGACCCAGGCACAGTCTCCACCCTCAGGGAGCTCACAGTCTGGCCAAGGGATCTGAGCCAAGAACTCAGAATAGGAAGAGGTTTGCAGCTGAGGCCTGGTACAGGTGTGTAGAGCAAACCAGAAACAAATGGGTTAATTTCCGATGATGCTTCTACTTTCACACGAACCCTGGGTTGTCTGGTGCATGGCTGAGCTGAGTCTTAAAGGCTAGAGTCTTAGCTGCCCAGCCCACAGCAGTGCCCTTTGGATCCACCTGCCCCTGTGGGTGGGCACACATGCTGTGTGGGGCATGCACTACAGGGTCCACTTGGCGAGAGGTGGTGGTGTCACCACAGGGGAACTTGACCTCCTGGCCCAGCAGCCTAAAACAGAGGTTGATTAAAGCAAAAAGAATAATAGTTGTGGGTGGCTGGAGACCTGGGTGTCTGAGGAGATGTCTGAGCTACGAGTGGGGGATGCCTGCAGTAAACGACAGACCCAGGAAGTGGCTGCCGTGCTGCTCGGAGCCACAGAACAGGGCCCTTAGACTGGATCTTTTTTCCCTTGGAGTCCGGGAACTCTTTTAGCCCTCTGGTGAAAGCTGCAGAGCCATCTCCCCAGGAAAATGCACATGTGTCATCCAAATTCTGTACCCCTTTGTAGAGGTTCTCTTCCCCATGTTTGGAGGAGGAAGAGGCAAAGTTAGAGAGGTGAATGAATTTCCCACGATTGATGGCTTAGCAGCAGAGGGCAGCAGAGCCAGGACCTCGAGTCCCTGGCAGGTTTAGTGTGTCGCGCTTTCCCTTCCCCTCATTGTCTCCCTGGAGAGGAGGAAGTGGGATGGGGCCCAGGGGGAGCCTGCAGGCACTTCAACAGTTCCACACGGTGCCGGGGTAGATAAATAAACACGGGACAGCGCAAGTACAAAAGGCGGCACTGGCCTTGGGTCCATCCCAGTTCTCATCCTCTCCCTGACTTCTTGATTCCAGTGCAAAAGACCAGTAGCTCTTCTCCCTGAGGCCTAACCTGTGACTTCCTCCTCCTGGGGAAGGCAGAAAGACTTGTCTTCTGGCCTCTAATCTAAGACTTCCCTTTTCAAGCAATGGAAGCGTTCAGAATTTCAACAAGAACCAACCAGTGACCCTACAGTGTCTGTCCTCGCTGAAATCTCAAAGAAAAGTGGTCCGAGTCATTTGTGCCCAGGCTTCCTGGAAGTGATGTCTTCTCAGCGTGAGTCGAGCAGCCAGGACAGACTCTTCTCCCCAGCTCCTCTTGGCTTTAGAGGAGAGACTGCTGGTGACAAAAGGAACCTACTGGAAATAAGTGGAGGATCACCCACAATCTCCCAGCTGCCTCCACCTACAGATAAGGAGGAAAGGGTGGGGAACGTGCTTCTAGTGAGCTGTATCTGAGCCCAGACTCAGGGCTGATCCCCATCCCCAAAGGGCTCAGAAGTGATTCAGGCGGGAGGCATCCTAGGTTGAGGTTCAAGAGAGATATGCCCAGGAGCCCTGAATTTTCTGAGTTGGTGTTCATTTCATAAATGTGATTACCCTTTTGTTGTTGGGTCTTGGTTACTGATTTGAAAAAATTTGTCATTATTAAGGGTCTAGGGCACAGTCCTGGGGTGCCTGGTGTGGGCAGGAGTTAGTGGCTTCCTTGCGAGTATATGTTTTGAGAGTTCTGTCCCCAGCCTTCCCTCTTGGGACTACACTGGTTTCTGTTAATATCACTTCACTGTGGACTTCACTATCAGTCTTCTCTGTTTTCTGTTTTCCTTCTTGCCCAACTTTACCAACCACCAAAGGGATGCCAACTCCTCATACCTGCCTCCAACCAGTTTTTATTTCATGGCCAAATTTTACTAATTTGGAGCAAACACACAGACTGAGTATTGAAGAGTTTGTTCTTTTAAGTTTTCTTAAGTCATTAAGAAATACTCCCCAGCCAGGCATGGTGGCTAATACTTGTAATCCTAGCACTTTGGGAGGCCGAGGCAGGAGGATCGCTTGAGTCCAGGAGTTTGAGACCAGCCTGGGCAACCTGTCAAAAACTCATCTCTACAAAAAAAAAAAAAAAAAAGAAAAAAAAAATTAGCTGAGCATGGCGGTGCATACCTGTAGTCTCAGCTATTTGGGAGGCTGAGGTGGGAGGATCACTTGAGTCCTGGGACTGTGATTGTGCCCCTGCACTCACTCCAGCATGGGGAACAGAATGAGACCCTGTCTCAAAAAAATAAAAAATAAAATAAAGAAACCCCACCTTGGCCGGATGCAGTGGCTCACGCTTGTAATCCCAGCACTTTGGGAGGCTGAGGCAGGCGGATCACGAGTTCAAGAGTTTGAGACCAGCCTGGCCAACATAGTGAAACCCCACTCTACTAAAAAAAAAAAAAAAAAAAAATAGCCGGGCATGGTGGCTCACACCTGTAAACCTAGCACTTTGGGAGGCCAAGGTAGGTGGATCACCTGGGGTAAGGAGTTCAAGACCAGCCTGGTCAACATGGAGAAACCCATCTCTACTAAAACATACAAAAATTAGCTGGGCATGGTGGCAGGCACCCGTAATCCCAGCTACTCAGAAGGCTGAGGCAGGAGAATCACTTTAACCTGGGAGGCAGAGGTTATAGTGAGCCAAGATTGTGCTACTGCATTCCAGCCTGGGTGACAGAGCGAGACATCTCAAAAAAAAAAAAAAAAAAAAAAGGCCGGGTGCGGTGGC
>NC_045442.1:65246191-65282929 GCF_002776525.5 Piliocolobus tephrosceles
AAAAAAAAAAAAAAAAAAAACGCCCCATTTTGATCTTCTTTGCACAATTCATTTGCCTTATCTGAGGAGTATGCTAAATAAAGGTAAATTTCAGCTGTATCCCTGCCAAGAGGAGCAAGAATTTCCTGAGTCTTGGGTTATATTTGGGGACTCCTTTTGTACATAATTCTCCTGGTTTATAGGTGCCTCTGAAATAAAAAATAAAGATGAAGTGGGAGCTGCCACCACCTATTTTCTTTTTATTATTACTATTATCATTATTATTATGTTTGAGACAGGGTCTCACTCTGTCACCCATGTTGGAGTACAGTGGCATGACCATAGCTCACTGCAGCCTGGAATTCCTAGGCTTAAGTGATCCTCCCACGTTGGCCTTCCAAAGTGTTGGCATTACAAGTGTGAGCCACTGGGCCCAGCCCCATGGCCTCTTTTTTTTTTTTTTGTGAGACAGAGTCTCTTGTTGCCCAGGCTGGAGTGCAATGGTGCGATCTCGGCTCACTGCAACCTCCGCCTCCTGGTTTCAAGCAATTCTCCCGCCTCAACCTCCCAAGTAGCAGAGATTACAGGCACCTGCCACGTCCAGCTAACTTTTTTGTATTTTAGTAGAGACAGGGCTTCACCATGTTGGTCAAACTGGTCTCGAACTCCTGACCTCAGGTGACCCGCCCACCTCAGTCTCCCAAAGTGCTGGGATTACAGGCGTGAGCGACTGCGCCCAGCCCCATGGCCTTTTTTTAATAGCCAAGAAAGCTCAGGGATAATAACCCACCATGCCTCTTGAAATTGCCACAGAAAGAAAATGGAAAGTCACTTTTAAAAATAAAAAGGCTCGGGCCGGGCTCGGTGTCTCATGCCTGTAATCTTAGCATTTTTGGAGTCCGAGGCGGGCGGATCACACGGTCAGGAGATTGAGACCATTTTGGCTAACACGGTGAAACCCCGTCTCTACTAAAAATACAAAAGATTAGCCGGGTGTGGTGGCAGGTGCCTGTAGTCCCAGCTGCTCAGGAGGCTGAGGCAGGAGAATCACTTGAACCTGAGAGGTGGAGGATGCAGTGAGCCGAGGTTGCGCCGTTGCACTCCAGCCTGCGCAACAAAGAGCGAGACTCCATTTCAAAATATATATATAAATAAATAAAAATAAAAAGTCTCAAGCCTGTAATTGCAACATTTTGGGAGGCTGAGGTGGGCAGACTGCTTGAGCCAGGAGTTTGAGACTAGTCTGGGCAACATCGTGAGACCCTGTCTCTAGAAAAAATTAAATTAAAATATTAGCCACTTGTCTTGGTGGCATGTGTCTGCAGTCCCAGCTTCTTGGAAGGCTGAGGTGGGAGGATCTCTTGAGCTCAGGAGGTCCAGGGTGCAGTGAAGTGCGATTGCATCACTGCACTCCAGCCTGGGCAACATAGCAAGATCCTGCCTCAAAAAAAAAAAGGAAAAAAGAAAAAGAAAAGGCTATGTGGGTTGGCATGCACTTGAAATCCCAGCTAATTGGGAGGATGTAGAAAAGAGCCTGGGCAACATCGTGAGACCCTGTCTCAAAAAAAAAAAAAAGACATATTTTAAAACTTCAATAATCTTTAAAAATATGACTTTTATTTTAAGATTCTTGGATAATGCAATGGAAAAGTTCAGTGATCCCCATCTTTTCTTTTTTTTTGTTTTGTTTTGTTTTGGAGAATGGGGTCTCAATATGTTGTTTTGAACTCCTGGGCTCAAGCTATCCTCCAGCCTTCTTTTTAATACAAATAAGCAACTCATCCTTAATGAAGTTCACTTGAAGACAAGACATCTTCCCTCCCCTCCCCTCTGCTCCCCTCCCCTCTGCTCCCCTCCCTTCCCTTCCTTTTTTGAGATGGAGTCTCGCTCTGTTGCCCAGGCTGGAGTGCCGTGGCATGATCTCGGCTCACTGCAACCTCCACCTCCCAGGTTCAAGCAATTCTTCTACCTCAGCCTCCTGAGTAGCTGGGATTACAGGCACCCGCCACAACGCCTGGCTAATTTTTGTATTTTTAGTAGAGACCGGGTTTCACCATGTTGACCAGGCTGGTTTCAAATTCCTGACCTCAGGTGATCCGCTCGCCTCGGCCTCCCAAAGTGCTGGGATTACAGGCGTGAGCCACCGCGTCCGGCCTACAAGGCATCTTTCAAAAGCAAACATATTATTCCTAACATACCTTCTGAAGAATAAACATGGAAAGGACACTACTGATGTGTGGTTGGCTTTGCATGACTCACTGAGTAGGAGGAATTTTTTTAAAATCTTATGTCATAACTCTCAAGAATGTGTTAAAGCCAACCCAGGAAATTTCTTAGGAATAGAGATCAACTTGACCGTTACAGTATTTCTCGGACTTGCGGCTGATGACAAGGCACAGCAGCTTGGGAATTACACAATCTCCGCTCTTATGCATTTCTTAATCATTCACTGGATACAGTTGCATGAATACTTTCTGTTCCTGTTCGAGTTTAGTAAAAATAGCAAAATAGAAGCGTCTATGGGGTTAGGAGAGGAAAAACACTCTAGCAGCAAATTCTGTTCCATTCGACCCAGTGTACACGATAGTGATCAGAGGACGTCTCTGGAGAGCGCGTTTTCCTTTTGACCTTGTGTACTTCCTGTACTTCTCTGCCTCTGCTGGGCATGCTGCCCAGACAGGGCTCTGGGTCCTCAGCAGCACCGAGGCAGCAGAAGCACCAGGTATCTGGTGCCTACTACACACCAGCAACTTCTGCAGGTCACTGCTGATCCCCACCAGGTCTGAAATGCTCCTCCTGCATTTCACAGATGATTGAAGGAGGTTCCCCAAGGAAGCTGCCCTGGGCAGGTGGTTACACGTGGCAGAGCAGGTGTGATGGCCCCAGGACTGTCTGGCTCCAGAGCCTGTCCTTTCTCAACCCTACCACCCCACTTTACGACTTTACCTCCACTTGTTTTTCTTGGCCAAAACCTTTTAGCACTACAGGATAAAGAAGGCCTAGCTTTAGGGCGCTCACAGTCTAGTGAAGGAGAAAAGATGAGTATTTAAATAGCATTTTCTTCTCTGTGCAGTGAGGAGCCTGGCATTCAGGGATTCTAATTGGAGCATCAAACCAGATTAGCTCAATGCAGGATGTTGGAACAGAGCACTGTGGTAATTCTGCTTACTGTTAGAGTTTGTATATGGGTAGCGAGGCATGGGGAGGAGGTGGGAAACAGTGAAAGTTGGAGGGACCAGGATTCATACCCCAGAGTGATGGGTAAGGTATAGACAGCATAACAGCAACCTCAATAGCTTGTATTGATTTTGGACTTGCCAGAGCCGGGTTTGAAGTGCTTTCTAGGGTTTGATGCTTTGAATCCACCCTGTAAACCTTAAAGTAGGTACTGTTACGCTGTCCATTTCCATGTGAATAACAGAGACGTAGGGAGGTTAGGGAAATTGCCCAGGCCCCCCAGCTAGTAAGTGGCGAGTACTTGAACCTGGGCAGGCTGACTCTAAGCCCAAGTTCTTGATCACAATACAAAGCAGAGGATAAGTTGGCAAATACTCTCATAGATTTCGCTGTTATGATTGTCAAATTTGTAATTATTTGCTTACGGCCTGTTTTCCTCTCTAACCTATGTCTCCAAGAGGGCAGGAACTATGTCTGTCTGGCTCTCAGAGGTAATTTCAGCACCTAGACTAGTAACTGGCACATAGAAGGGTCTCAAAAGTTTTGAAGAATGGATGAAATGCATTGAGGGAAACAGAGGATTCCTTTCCATGAGCAGCCCCCACCCTCTGAGTCCGCCATTCAATAGCTGATGAGTATGAGCAAACACTTCTCTCCCTCCCTTGCCATCAGCAAAATGGGGTTGATAACAGAAGTGAAGCTCTAGAAAATGGTCTGGAAGTTCCTAAAAAGTTAAAAAATAGAGTTGCCATAGGACTCAGCAATTCCGCTCCTGGGTGTTTACCCAGGAGAATTGAGAATACAGTTATGTCCACACAAAAACTTGTGCAAGGACGTTCATAGTAGCATTATCCATGATAGCCAAAAAGTGGAAGCAACGCAAACGCCCATCCACAGGTGAGTGCATAAACAAAACCAAGGAGATCCATACAAGCACATATTTGGTCATAAAAAGGAGCAAAGTGCTGATACGTGCAACAACATGGGTAAACCTCAAAAACATTTTGCTAAGTAAAGAAGCTGGTCACAAAAGGCCACAAAGTGTGTGGTTTCATTTACATGAAATGCTCAGAACAGACACATCCATGGAGGCAGAAAGTAAATTAGTGGTTGACAGGAGCTGGGTGGAGGGAGGAATGGGGAGTGAATGGGTACAGGGTATCTTTTTGGAGTGATGAGAATGTTCTGGAATTAGATAGTGATGATGGTTATGAATATACTAAAAACCACTTAGTTGGAGACAGAACTGGGTTGAATCCTGGCTGCCCCCTGCCTTGGTGTATGAGCTGGGGCAAGTTGCTCCATTTTGGGATCCTCAGTTTCTTCATCTGTAGGAAGAAGACCCTGATCCATTTTGATCCCCGTCACCCTACTCACTCCTTCTCCTAGGTCCTTGGTGACAAGCCTGGGAGGAAAGAATGTCCCCTGTTGCACTGGATTGCACTGAGGGCAGTGGATGCCCCTGACAGCTCTGGATTAGACAGGACAGTTTTCCTTTATGTTGCAGCCTCCTGCCTTGCAGTCTTAATTCAAGGGGTAAGAGGTTTATCCTGGAATATTGTTTATTTTGTCCCCCAAATTCCTCAAGTGATTCCAGCATGCACCCAAGTTTGTGAACCACTAACTTAGCTAACATGCACCTGAATCACAGGAAGGCATTTGTTTGTTAAAACATCAATTGTTTGTTCCACCTCCAGAGTTTCTGGCTCTGCACACCTGGGCAGGGTGGAGCCTGGACACCTGCATTTCTAACAAGTTCCCAGGTGATACTCATGATGCTGTTCTGGCCCACAACGAGCCCAGACTAGAGCCTCACCTGGACAGTAGCCTCACCTGGACAGTAGCCTCACCTGAGAGCTCTTGCAAACACACAGGTTGCACCAATTAAATCAGAATCTTTGAGGCAAGACCAGGCCTCAGGACTTCCCCCTCAACATTGCATTATGAAAATATTCAGCTGGGCATGGTGACTCACGCCTGTAATCCCAGCACTTTGGGAGGCTGAGGCAGGCGGATCATCTGAGGTCAGGAGTTCAAGATCAGCCTGGCCAAAAAGGGGAAACCCCATCTGTACTTAAAAAAATACAAAAATTAGCCAGGTGTGGTGGCATGTGCCTATAATCCCAGTTACTCGGGAGGCTGAGGCAGGAGAATCGCTTGAACCTGGGAGGTAGAGGTTGCAGTTAGCCGACATTGTGCCACTGCACTCCAGCCTAGGTGACAGAGTGAGATCCTGTCTCAGAAAAAAAATAAATAAACAAAAATAAAATAAAATGTTTAAACACACAGCAAAATGGAAAGAATTCTACAGTGAGCAGCTGTGTATCTACCACCTAGATTCGATCTTGGACATGTGACAATGCTTTGTCACACATCAATCCAAACACCCATTCCCCTAACATCAGGATTTCTTAAAGCCTCAATTCCCCAATATTCAGCCGAGTTTGAGAACCAAGAGCTAGAGTTTCTGGACTCCTCCTCTGTAAAGCTCTTTCTGGCTACAATCTGGGGTTCTCTGCAGATGCCCTCCCCATCCCTAAGGGTTTGTTGAGCAAGAATACATGCATTTATTGAGCACCTACTGAGTACCATTGAGGCTCTGCTTGCTGTGAGCTGAGTCTAGTGGTAGATTTCCTCTTCTGAAATGTTTTATTTATTTATTTATTTATTTGAGACGGAGTCTCGCTCTGTCGCCCGGGCTGGAGTGCAGTGGCCGGATCTCAGCTCACTGCAAGCTCCGCCTCCTGGGTTTATGCCATTCTCCTGCCTCAGCCTCCCGAGTAGCTGGGACTACAGGCGCCAGCCACCTCGCCCGGCTAGCTTTTTGTATTTTTTTTTTAGTAGAGACAGGGTTTCACCGTGTTAGCCAGGACGGTCTCGAACCCCTGACCTCGTGATGCGCCCGTCTCGGCCTCCCAAAGTGCTGGGATTACAGGCTTGAGCCACCCCGCCCGGCCCTGAAATGTTTTAAAACCAAGACAATTCAGACTAAGGAGCCCCATGTATTCAGTATGAGGCCCTCTGCTGGTGGGGAGGATCTCGCTGTGCCACCACCACTGAGACCCGACGATCCAGAGGTGACGATCCGGAGGTGACTTGTCCTGGACCTCCTATCTAACAAAAGACTGGGAAGAAATGAAGCTTCTGGAGAGGGCTCCATATTCTCTGATTTCAGGGTACCCCCCAAGCTGTCATTGTGGGTTCTGTATCCTGCCGTAAGAGCTTAAGGCTTTATAGGGTCAAGCAAACTGCTCTTCAGAGTACACTGTGACTATATGTGATAAATGCTCTGCCAAATCAACCAAGATTTGCAAAGCACTGGACGTACACTTTGGAGGGGAAAATAATACAGGGCTCTGCTGTGTGGAAGTTTCCAGAAGAGAGAACCTGACCAAGAACCATCCCTCTCTCCCCACACCATGGGTGTACAGCTGGCCCTGTGGGACCTTGGAGTGTAGAGGAAGAGGGAGAACCCACAGACATGCATAAGTTTGCTCTAGGCTGCCCGGGTTTCCAGCTGGGCACCTTTGGTTTTTCTTCCACTTCAGCTTCTGGCAGCTGGGGTTGGGGTATGGGGAGCAGAGAGCTGCATTTTATGTAGGAGACAGTCTTGGTGGGGTGGAGTAAATGAATGTGTGTTCTTGTTTTTATTTCTAGGGAGACAGTGGAAAAGTTGCTAAATGTGGAAACCCAAGCTGTGGTTCTCTTTCTGGGGTTTCTTTTTCATGCTCTGTTTGGAGTGGCAAGTGGAGAGGAGAAAGTTTCAGAGAGAAGCCAACCCATGCAGTAATTCCCCCATGGACACAGGCTGAACTTGCGGTCCCAGCGGGCAGGAGGCAGGTTTGGGATTTCCTGGCTGCTCAGTAGGGTTAGAGGGCTCATTCTGAAATAAAGGGGGTTTTCCTTCCATCACCATTGAGATCAGAAGAGCTACCGTTTGGAAATACAACCCTGTGTGGAGGTAGTTTCAGCTCTGCTGGTGACTAAAGCTTGGGAGTGGGGACTTTCTCAAACACTTTCCTTCAGTCATTTTGAAAATGTCTAACTCTTCTGGGTCCCTCAGACTGGAATCTGTTTTGCTGGGGCTTTTAGTGTGACTCATTTCATATGTCTTCCAAGGTGTCTTCACTTCTTAACAAAAATGATTTGCTGGTTTCTTGCCTTAAGCTCTGTGAGGACCATGGCTGCCTGGTGACCGACTAGGCCTCTGGTGACCTCAGCACAGGACCTGGACAGACTGTGTTCTCCATAGACATGGCTCGGTCCACAAACACTGCAGTTTCCCACAACACCGACCAACCAAACAAAAAACCCAAATCATGCCAGTCCAGTAATGAGGAATGGTTTTGTCATTTTAGCACATGAACCAGAATGACAGGAGACAGGATAGAATAGCATGTAGCTTTTCCAAAAAAAGCTAATAAGGAAGATTAGGCAGGAAGATATAAAAATATAAATGGTAGAAAAATTCAATCTCTAAGCATGTTGTGATTGCTACTACTCTAAAACATGATGTAGTTAAAAACGGGCCAGGCACGGTGGCTCACGCCTATAATCTTAGTGCTTTGGGAGGCTGAGACAGGATGATAGCTTGAGCTCAGGAGTTGGAGGTTACAGTGAGCTATGATTGAGCCACTGCACTCCAGCCTGGGTGACAGAGTGAGACCCTATCTCTAAAAAGCCAAAACAAACAAACAAACAAACAAAACTAGCCAGGTGCAGTGGCTCATGTCTGTAATCCCAGCACTTTGGGAGGTCAAGGCAGGCAGATCACCTGAGGTCAGGAGTTCGAGACCAGCCTGACCAACATGGTGAAACCCTGCCTCTACTAAAAAAGTGTAAAAATTAGCCAGGCATGGTGGCACACACCTGTAATCCCAGCTACCCAGGAGGTTGAGGCAGGAGAATCGCTTGAGGGAGCTACCTGGGAGGCAGAGGTTGCAGTAAGCTGAGACACATGCCATTGCACTCCAGCCTGAGTGACAAGATCAAAACTCTGTCTTAAAAAAAAAGAAAGAAAGAAAAAAAAAAACTGGTAGGCAAAGGCAAATGGAAATGATTGTGTTAGTGAGATTACGGGCAGTGACCGTTAAAGGTTTTTCTTAAATTCTAACTGTTACGCCATTATTGCAATATAAAAACCAAACCTTTGTGGCTATGCTTCATGGTGGACACAGCCAGGGCTTGAGTAGCAGAAGTCCTATGGTGTCCTGGCTAGATGAAACTACTTGAGGAGTGGGTTCATTTTTTTCATGCATCTCCCCCCGGCCTCACACCTAGTAGGGCCACACCTAGCACATAGTAGGTGCTCAGTAAATACTCATTGAATTAGTGGTTCAGTGGGCAGATTATGCCAAACGGTTACCTCTTTTTGGAGGTACCCAGAGGCATTCTTTTTGGTGAGGGGGCACAAACGATTATTACTGTACTTGAGAAGTGCTTAGGGGGACAAGGTTTCTGTCATTGCTCAGGCTGTAGTGCAGTGGCGTGAACATGACTCACTGCAGCCTCAATCTCCTGGGCTCAAGCAATCCTTCCACCTCATCTTCCCAAGAAGCTGGGACTATGGGTGTGCACCACCACACCCAGCTAATTTTTAAAGATTTTTGTAGTGACGGAGTCTCTCCATATTGCCCAGGCTGATCTTGAACTCCTGGGCTTAAGCAATCCTTCCACCTTGGTATCCCAAAGTACTGGGATTATAGGCATGAGCCACCTTGCCAGGCCTCCAGAGGCATTTTGATTGGAAGAGAAGACTTCTTGGGAAAAGAAGTCATATCTGACCTGAAAACTATCATCCAAAGGAAAATAAGTTTTGTCAACTCTCATCTTGATTGCATGTAAGTTGGTTTTCTTCAATTAAAGTGATTTAGTAAATATATAATCACTTATTTATCTGTTTATTTAAATTCCTAAGCTTTTCCGCATGTAAATAAAGTCACAAAAGAGGAGGAAATACCCCTTGTTAGATGTGGGACCTCATTCTCAGTCCAGAGTCCAAAGAAGGTGATGAAGCCTTGCTCTCAGGGAGGAGCGGCTGCCTAACTCATGTCTCCTTGTGACCCAGGACCCAGAATCCGTCACCACAGGTTGGCCTCCCTCTTGCTCCCAATGCAGGCATCTGTGCAGCTGAGCAGCAAGGTATTTGCTGCCATCTCTCCCTTCCTGGGGTCCCAGTGCCTGGGTCCACAACTAGGCCAGCCTCACCAGCGCCTTTGTCAGGACATGGGTGGACTTGGCTTGGCAGGGAGGAGCAAGTGGGATGTTTTTTGGCTTGGTTTGATATTTGCTGACTGGTAAAGGTCTTGCTCCAAATATTCCCTCACCAACCACCTCTGTGTCTGAATTCCCTGTTAGTCACTCTTTGAGAGCGGAGTTTTGAAGATCCCTGCTCAGGTACAGATCTAGAAAGGGGGCCATTCTGAGCCATTTCTTTAAGGGAAAAAGAGCTGCAAGGTGACTCCACTTTGGCGAAAATGAACCACCGTGTCGGGCTGGAAGAAATTGTGTCTGGGAGCTATTCATGATGTGCCCCTAGCCAGGAAGGCTCAGACCAAATTCTGTCTTTTATACACTGCTAGCTGGTTGCTCAACTTGCAAGACCCCGAGAGAATGGAATGCAATACAGACAACGGTTGACTTCTTACCCATCATTTCCCATGCAGGGCACCAAGCCCTCTACACGTGATACTCTCTTTCTTTTTTTCTCCTTTTTTTTTTGAGACGGAGTCTCACTGTCGCCCAGATTGGAGTACAGTGGCACAATCTTGGCTCAGTGCAACCTCCGCTACCCAGGTTCAAGTGATTCTCCAGTCTCAGCCTCCCACGTAGCTGGGACTATAGGCATGTGCCACCAGGCCCAGCTAATTTTTATATTTTTAGTAAAGACGGGATTTCGCCATGTTGACTAGGCTGGCCTCGATCTCTTGACCTCAGGTGATCCGCCCACCTCGGCCTTTCAAAGTGTTGGGATGAGCCACCATGCACGACCCACATGATATTCTTTTTCAATTTTCCCAGCAACCATGTGAGGTAGAAATATCCCTACTTTATAGGAACAAAAATGGAGGCTCAGAGATAAGCGACTTGCCCAGTGTCATGCAGCTAAATATAGTTATGCTGATTAACAGCTAGTACCATTGAGTGCTGCGGGCCAAGGCACTACAAAGGATTCCTGTTTCAACTCCCTTGATCCTCATTACATGCTTGTGGAATCCCCGTTTGAACAGATGTGGAAACTGGAGTACAGGGAGGTTGAACAGGCTCTCCGAGGCATTCAGCTGGCAGATGTCAGATGTCAGCCTGCTCTTCACCGCCCTGCTGCATGCAGTCAGTCAGGAGCCATGTGCGTCTGAGCCACAAAAAGAGTCTGCTGTGTGCCAGGCACATGCAGTTACCCTGGAGATCTGACAGCCCGGGCCTACTGGCGGTTACATGCTGGCGTCCTCGCACAGGACCGGTCAGAGATGGCCAAGGGTAGCAAAAGGGTTGGGACATCCAGGGAACATTGGGTCCAGGCAGTGAGGGGCCTTGCTTCCTGTCTCCCCTGCCTGGGAAGGGCAATCAGCGGTGACCCTGACTTCTTCCTGTGTGGCTAACCTGAGGCAATGATTATCCTCTCTAGCGGACTGAGGCAAGCGGTCAGGTGTCTTGAGGGCTCACTTATCTCTGGACTTGGACATCTATGGGGTCTAGTCTCACACACCCACTGTGGGGCTTTCCCTGTCTCTGCTTTACACGCACATTGCAGAATAAGAGATACTGTTGAAGGACTCTATCCGAGAAGCCCCTCCCAATGAGATTTGTGGCCAGGATTAAGAGGCCTTAAATGGACATTTCCGCGAGGAAGAAATTGTGCATGCTTAGATGTCTGTCTTTGGAGGGTTTGGAGGGTCAAAACACCATCAAATTTGTGTTTCACAAACTGGTGGTGACAGGGTTGATGGGGTCTGGACTCTGTCTGCTATGGGGTCAGCCCTGCTGGAGTCCACCTCAGCTTGAGTGCTGGAAGCCTGCCCTGAATTGGACAGGACCCCTGCGTTTCTGCCCCAGCACTCAGCTTCCGCCGATCAAATTATATCCTCAGCTTCCTCAGGAATACAATCTTCAGAGGACCGTGGGGAGGATTGAACAGTTATTACTGTACATGCGAAGTGCTTGTATCAGTGCCTGCTCATATTTTACATGTGATTATTATCATTATAATCCCACCTGGACTGGTCAACATAAAGAAACCTGGGGTCTGTTCTGCCTCCCTACCCCACTTTAATTTTTTTGTGTGTTTTGTTTTGTTTTTTGAGACGGAGTCTCACTTTGTTGTCCAGGCTGAGTGCAGTGGCCTTATCTCAGCTCACTGAAAGCTCTACCTCCCAGGTTCACGCCATTCTCCTGCCTCAGCCTCCCCAGTAGCTGAGACTACAGGTGCCTGCCACCACGCCCAGCTAATTTTTTTGTATTTTTATTAGAGACGGGGTTTCACCATGTTAGCCAGGATGGTCTCAATCTCCTGACCTTGTGATCCACCTGCCTCGACCTCCTAAAGTGCTGGGATTACAGGCATGAGCCACCACACCCGGCCCCTACCCCACTTTATTTTTAAAATAGAGACAGGGTCTCCCTCCCTATGTTACCCAGGCTGGTCTTGAACGCCTGGCCTCAAGCAATCCTCCGATCTCGTCTTCCCAAAGTTCTGGGATAACAGGCCTGAGCCATTGTGCCCGGCCAGTTCCTTCCCTTTTTCTGCCAGGTTTGAGCCCTTCTCCCTGGTGCGACCCAGAAGGCCAGTCTGGCAGAGCTGTGTGAGAACCAGGTAAGCTCTCACATCCATCCTGCCTGGCATGTAGTAAGCCCCTCCTCGCCTCTTTAAAGAAGACCAAAGAAAGTGGGTTTACGATTTCTCAGGAAAGTTTTGCTTCTGTTGTTTTTCCTTCCCGACTTCCCAATTGTCTGTTGTACCCGCAAACTCCCTACTCTTCGGTTCCAGATCTAGTGTGTCTCCTGCAGCTTCTGTCTAAATGAAGGATCGCCCTTTTGGTCCCTTTTCCAGCCCTTTCCCTCTGGGAAATGATGTATGCCTTCCAGAACTTCTAACTTTACCACACCCTGATGGTGAGCTGGGTACTGTGTGGCTGGCATTGTTCTTAATTACCACGCTCCAGGTCTTCACACAGATGGGCTTGTTTGATCCTCACTGTGTTCCTATGAGGATGGTGTGATTATGATCTCTATTTCTTTAAAAAATAGAGATGGGGTCTAGCTCTGTTGCCCAGGCTGGTCTCTAACTCCTGAGCTCAAGAGATTCTCCCCACCTCAGACTCCCAAAGTATTGAGATTACAGGCATGAGCCACCGTGCCTGGCCTATCATCCCCATTTAAAAGACAGAAAATCTGAGGTGCAAGGAGATTAAACAACTTGCCTGAGATCCCAGTTAGAAAGCGTTAAGTTTGAACCCAAGTAGTGTGACTCTAAGCCCCAGCTCCCAACCACATCATTTTATTGCCATCGTAACTCTAATGTTTAGAATCTGTTGGATACTCAAAGGTCTTGGTGTGTCCTAAATTTAAATAAATAAATAAGTAAATAAGAATCCATAGGAATTGCGAAAAGAAGCATGGTCTTTGTTCTACGAATGTTGTTTGTTCTTTTTTTTTTTCAGTCGAAAGATACTTTACTGCAAAATTGGAGATTTCAAATTCCTCCTGGTTATATTCTGCTGGTGTTTAACCTCCTTCTAAATAAGGCATCCTTTCTGAATCTCACTGAACTCTCTTGTATTAAAAAATAGAACTATTTTTTCTTGCTCCATCGCCTGTGGAGATGGAAAAGTGCTGATCAGCACGTTCTCTCGCATGCTTGAAAACACTCTCCCGGTGTCTCACATCTCTCTGAGCCCATTCTTCTCCAAAGCCAGAGGACCTGGCTCCTTTCCACTGGGCGGGTTTCCTGTTCGCAGCCCTGACAAAAGTGCCCAGAGTTCTCCAGCCTCTCCCCTTCCACTGGGTATGCACTGGGCTGTGAGGGTGGCGCTGAGGGTGCACACAGGGTCCAAAGCAAGCCACGTGGCTCGGGGTCCTCCATCTCTGCTCAGAATTTTGTTTTAGCTTACTTTGTTATTTTTATATTCCAGAACACTTAAAAAAGAAATGAAGGTGTAAAGAAGTTGTTGGGGGGGTGCACGTGGAAAATGTTAGCTTTAATCTTTCCTCCCCTGACATTTTCATACAGGTTGGAGTTGACTTTGAACCTGAGGGCCTAAGTGCCCGGCACTGCGAGGGTATGGCAGGGACTCCATTCTTGATCCTGGCCTTGAGGTTCTCACAGTCTGAGCTTGTGAGTATCAAGAACAGCTCTGGGCTGGGCACAGTGGCTCACACCTGTAATTCCAGCACTTTGGGAGGCTGAGGTGGGCGGATCACCTGAGGTCAGGAGTTTGAGACTAGCCTGGCCAATATGGCGAAACCCCATCTCTATTAAAAAGTACAAAATATAGCCAGGTGTGGTAGCAGGCACCTGTAGTCTCAGCTACTCGGGAGGCTGAGGCAGAAGAATCACTTGAACCCGGGAGGCAGAGATTGCAGTGAGCCGAGATGGCGCCACTGCAATTCAGTCTAGGCAACAAAGCGAGACTCCATCTCAGGAAAAAAAGAAAAAAAAAAAAGGAAAGGAAGCCAGGCATGGTGGCTCACATCTGTAATCCCAACATTTTGGGAGGCTGAGGCAGGAGGATCAATTGAGGCTAGGAGTTTGAGACCACCCTGGGCAACATAGTGAGACCCCATCTCTACAAAAGATTAAAAAAAATTAGCTGGATGAGGTGGCAGATGCCTCTAGTCACAGCTACTCGGGAGGCTGAGATGGGAGAATCGCTTGAGTCTGGGAGGTCAAGGCTGCAGTGAGCTGAGATCGTGCCACTGCACTCCAGCCTGGATGACAGAGTAAGACCCTGTCTCTAAAAATAAATAAATAAATAAATAAATAAATAAATAAATAAATAAATAAAGGAGAGGAAGGGGGCTATGGCATACTGTAGGGTGTGGGGGGAGGTTGCAGGATTCGGTGGGGCACCATGGTTGGCCTCCTTAAGAAGGTGAGATTTCAGCTTCTGGAAGCTGAGGGATTTAACCATGTAAGTATCTGGGAGTGGAGCATTTCAGTTGGAGGGCATAGCTAGAGCCTAAAAGAAACAAAATCCAACACAAACATCAGGAAGGGGTCACCCAAGAGATAAGGAGTCTGAGAAAGGACCAAGGGAAGGGAAGAAGGAGGGTTTCATGCCTATGCTAATTGCATTGTGGTTGCTCTGAGGGTGGGGTCATTTACCCAACCCCGGGACCACCCTCTGCCCAAACCCTTAGGCTAATGGAAATCAGACCAATGTGGTGGTGGAAATAGCTCTGATCCAGGCTCTTTCATAACTAGTACACGGCCTTGAGTAAGCCACATACTCTTTGGGCCTCAATGGCCTCGTCTATAAAAGGAAACAGCTGAAAACTGGGTGCTTGCAGGCCCCTGAGTGCGCCTTGTAATAATAGCACTGTTATAAATAAGATGGAAACTGCAGCATTTTGCCAGGGTGAATAAGTTAATTATTCTTATGATTGAGACTTTTAAAAATCAAAAGCAAAACCATCTGATTTATGTGGTTTCCGAGGAAAAGAAAGGCAGGAAAGAAAGATGAAGTGAGGCTGGGCGGGGTGCTGACACGTGTAATCCCAGCACTTTGGGAGACGGAGGAGGGTGGATCACTTGAACTCAGGTGTTCAAGATCAGCCTGGGCAGCATAGTGGGACCCTGTCTCTAAAATAAATAAATAAATAAATAAATAAATAAATAAATAAATAAGCTGGGTGTGATGATGCGCACCTATAGTCCCAGTTACTTGGGAGGCTGAGGTGGAGGATCACTTGGGCCTGGGAGATTGAGGCTGCAGTGAGCTGTGATCATGCCACTGCATTCCAGCCTAGGCAATAGAGTGAGACCCTGTCTCAAAAAAAAAAAAAAAAGAGGCACAAGTTTTCCTTTTGCCACCATTTAACCATCTTCACTTTGTGGGAACTAGAACTATGCTGGGGTGGTGGCAGGGGTGGGGAGTTGGGGGGACCCTCTCAACTGCTGTGCTGGGTGGGAGGTGGGGGGTGGGGTGGTGGGTGGAGGGTTGGGGGGGTGAGTGGGGGGTGGGGGGACCCTCTCAGTTGCTGTGCTGGGATGGCGGGTGGGGATGGGGTGGTGGGTGAGGGTTGGGGTGGTGGGTGGGGGTGGGGGACCCTCTCAGCTGCTCCCCGGCAGTAGTTCCTTAGCTGAGGTTCAGAACATTTGCAAGCAACCAACCGTCTGTCTGTTGGGAAGGTTTGGAAAGTATTATGCAAATTGTGAAAAAAACGGTCTTTGACAACTTAGGAAAGAATAAAATCCGGCAGAGTGTTCTAGCCTTTAGGCTGCTGGGGCCAGAAATACAAAGTCATGTTCTCATAATCTACTAAGTTGCTAAAAGGAGGGATTTGAGAGCATCACGTTGGCAGACACAGGGTTCTGCCCAAACTCTGGGATTTAGGGCCTGTGATTTCAGGAAGGGCTTTCCCTGCTCACGATAGACAGGAGTGTTTGTTTTTTAAGTGCCAGGGCAGAGGTGGGATGGGCTTGCTGGGGAAACTGGACTGATAAAGAAAATCCTCCTAGAAAGCTACATCCAACAAAGGAGCACTCACAGGAATGTCGGAACAAGTAAGAGTCAGGATCTGAAGTCAGATTGCCAGAAGTCAAATCCCTGTATTCGAACCTTTCTGTGTCTCAATTTTCTCATTTGTATTGTAGGTATAAAAAAGATGCCTATTTCCCAGGGCAGTTATGGTGATCACATGAATTAATACACATAAAGTCCTCAGCGTGGTACCTGGAATATCGTAGTGAAGCCCACGAGTGGTGCTTTATCTTTGGGTTACATGGGTTCTTCCAAATGATGTCTGAGTGTTTTTCATTGAGGACTGTCTATTTATGGGATACTTTTTGGTGCAGATACACTTTCAGGTCATGAATCTCTCTTCTTTCTAACCAAGATTTTCTTTAATTTTGGCTGGGTGTGGTGGCTCACACCTGTAATCCCAGCGCTTTGGGAGGCTGAGGCAGGAGGATCACTTGAGCTTAGGAGTTTAAGACCAGCCTGGGCAACATGGCGAGACCTTGTCTTTGCGAAAAAAAGAAAAATTTGCTGGGTGTAGTGATGTGTGCCTGTAGTCCCAACTATTCAGTAGGCTGAGGTAGGAAGACCGCTTGAGGCCAGGATTGAGGCTGGAGGATCACTTGAGTCCAGGAGTTCAAGGCTGCATGAGCTATGATTGGCATCACTGCATTCCAGTCTGGGTAACAAAGCAAGATCCTATCTCAAAAAAAAAGAAATTTCCTTAATTTTAAAAAAGTTACCATTTTCTTTTTGGAATACATATATTATATATATATATATATAGAGAGAGAGAACCTCACTCTGTCATCTAGGCTGGAGTGCAGTGGCATGATCTCGGCTCACTGCAACCTCTGCCTCCCAGGTTCAAGCAATTCTCCTGCCTCAGCCTCCTTGAGTAGCTGGGATTACAGGTGTGTGCCATCATGCCTGGCTAATTTTTGTATTTTTAGTAGAGATGGGGTTTCACCATGTTGGCGAGGCTGGTCTTGAACTCCTGACCTCAAGTGATCCACCCACCTCGGCTTCCCAAAGTGCTGGGATTACAGGCATGAGCCACGATGCCCAGTCAAAAAACATATATTTAAAAAGAACCAGATAGAACATTTATAATTCAAAATACAATATTTGAAATGAAAGATTCACTGATTGGGCTTACTATCAGCTTGGTGGCAGAAGAAGAAAGAGTGAATGACAAAAGTTACCATTTTCTAAGCCAACACTGTCCAACAGAATATAATGCAAACCACAAACATAATTTCAAGTTTTTAGTAGCTATATTTTAAAAAGTAAAAGAAGACAGGTGAAATTAATTTTTTAATAATATGTCTTAATCCAGTATATCCAAAATATTATTTTTTAATGCATAATCAATATTAAAATTATTAATGAGACTTTACATGCTTGTTTCCTTACTATATCAAATCCAATGTATATTTCGCAAATACAGCATATCTCAGTTTGGGCCAGCGGCATGTCAAGTTTTTAACAGCCACATGGAGCTACCACGTAGGACAGTGCAGTTCTAAGGAACAAGAGGATGACTCTTGGCAGTGAGCTTGGGTGGGCGAATCAGGCTGGGCACAGACTCCCCCTAATCACACTATGATGACAGGCCTCTGAGATGGGGGGTCTTCTAGTCACACAGAACAAGGAGGATCCCTGGCCATGTGCCATGGCTCGCACCTATAATCCCAGCACTTTGGGAGGCCAAGGCAGGCAAATCACTTGAGGTCAGGAGTTCAAGACCAGTCTGGGCAACATGGAGAAACCCTGTCTCTACCAAAAATACAAAAAATCAGCTGGGTGTTGTGGCACTCGCCTGTGGTCTCAGTTACTCAGGAGACTGAGATGGGAGGATTGCTTGAGCCCAGGCGGCAGAGGCTGCCGTGAGCTGAGATCATGCCACTGCACTATAGCTTGGGTGACAGAGTGAGACTCCATCTCAAAAAAAAAAAAAAGAACAAGGAGGATCCCAACGCAAGCCCCACATTCCAAGATTGTGGTTTTGAACTGAGATACATTGAGCAAGCTCTTGCTTGCCCCAACGGTCTTTTCCTCCCTCTCTACTAACCGCACCCCTTATCTCAACCTGACTTGAGGATGAAATACTAAGAAGAAGATCATCAGTCTTTCAATGATTATTATCCTCTATTAAGATACAAATGCAAATGTTGGACAAAATTTCAGTTAAGAGGAATAAGTTCAAAAGATCTATTGTACAACATGGTGGCTATAGTTAATTTTTTTTTTTTTTTTTTTTTTTTTTTTTTTTTTTTTAGACAGTGGCTAGAGTGTAATGGCACGATCACAGCTCACTGCAGTCTCAAACTCCTGGGCTCAATCGATCCTCTAACCTCAGCCTCCCCAGTAGCTGAGACTACAGACATGTACCACCATGCCCAGCCTTGACTATACTTAATAACACTGTATTGTATTCTTTTTGGTTGTTGTTGTTGACATGGAATCTCACTCTGTCTCCTAGACTGGAGTGCAGTGACGCAATCTCAGCTCACTGCAACCTCCGTCTCCGGGGTTCAAGTGATTCTTCTGCCTCAACCTCCTGAGTAGCTGGGATTACAGGAGCGCACCACCACACCCAGCTAATTTTTGTATTTTTAGTAGAGCTGGGGTTTCACCATGTTGGCCAGGCTGGTCTCGAACTTCTGACCTCAAGTGATCCACCTGCCTTGTCCTCCCAAAGTGCTGGGATTACAGGCGTGAGCCACTGCCCCCGGCCCAATGTATTTTATTCTTGAGAATCACTGAGAGTAGATTTTAAGTGTTCTCACCACAGAAAACACTAAGTATGTGAAGTAATGCATGCTAATTAGTTCAATTTAGGGATTCACAATGTATTCCAGAACATTATGTTGTACACAATAAATATATACAATTTTTATTTGCCAATTAACATAACATAAAAAATACGCGAATATTGGGGAGAATATCTTCATTGAGTATCAGCTGAGACTAAGGTAGTTGAGGTAGAGATTAGGACAGGAAGCAGAACATGTTTTTGGGTTCTGTCTGGAATCTTTGAGGAGTGACCTTGCTTAAAAGCCAGCATTGGTAGGATGGCCCTCAATGGAGTCTTTAGGGTCCCGGCCTTTATCCTAACCCTTTAACCGAATGGGAGCCTTATTAACCATGGCAGCAGCTATGTGAGCAAGAGCAGACTTCAAAATGCTGGGCACCTTGGGGCCATATATATATATGCTGGGATTACAGGCATCTGCCACCATGCCCGGCTAATTTTTGTACTTTCAGTAGAGACAGGATTTCACCATGTTGGTCAGGCTGGTCTTGAACTCCTGACATCAAGCAATCCACCTGCCTTGGCCTCCCAAAGTGCTGGGATTACAGGTGTGTGCCGCCGTGCCTGGTCGGGTCCATATTTTTCTAGATGAATTAGTCTGTATCTGAAAACTACGTTGGGAGTCCTGTGAAAGAGAAAATTTGCAAATTTGTCCTGCCCGTCCATTCCCACCCATCCAGAAGGAGAGACTCCCCCCTTCTCCCTAGGGAAGTGCCCTTTGACCTTATTCAAGGAGAAGCTGGTCTTTGAGGTAGAATGCACCTTGGGAAGGGTGACTTAACTTTGAGACCAGAGTCTCTTCTCTTCACCTTTCCCTCCCTCCATTCAGTTACGTTCCAGTGAATCTGCACGTCTTCCCTCCAGAGCTTTCTTGAAGGAGGTCTCATATCCCTATTTCCAAGTTCTTGAGAAAAGTGAAAGGGACCTCACTTTCACCTCCATAAGCTAAGACTATTATTACCACCATGGATGCTCTAAAATCTGAAAAAAAAATTATTCTTTTTTTTTTTTTTTGAGACAGTCTCTGTCGCCTAGGCTGGAGTGCAGTGGCACAATCACAGCTGACTGCAGCCTCGACCTCCCAGGCTCAAGTGATCTTCCCACCTCAGCCTCCCAAGTAACTGGGACTATAAGCACGCACCACCATATATGGCTACTTTATTTCTATTTTCATTATTTATTTATTTTTATTTTTATTTTTTTTTGAGATGAAGTCTCGCTCTATAGCCCAGGATGGGGTGCAGTGGCGCTATCTTGGCTCACTGCAACCTCTGCCTCCTAGGTTCAAGTGATTCTCCCGCCTCAGCCTCCTGAGTAGCTGGAATTACAGGTGTGCGCCACTGCACCTGGCTAATTTTTTGTATATTTTAATAGAGATGGGGTTTCACCACGTCGGCCAGGCTGGTCTTGAACTCCCGACCTCAGGTGATCCACCTGCCTTGGCCTCCCAAAGTGCTAGGATTACAGGCGTGAGCCACCATGCCCGGCCTATTTTTATTATTTATTTATGATTAGAGATAGGGTCTTGCCATGATGCCCAGGCCAGTCTTGAATTCCTGAGCTCAAGCGATCTGCCTCCCTTGGCCTCCTAAAGTGCTGGGATTACAGGCGTGAGCCACCACGCCCGGCCAGAAATACTGTTTTTTGAGACAAGTTCTCACTCTGTCACCCAGGCTGGAGTGCAGTGGCGTGATCATGGCTCACTGCAGCCTAGACTTCCCTGGCTCAGATGGTCCTCTCACCTCAGCCTTCTGTGTAGCTGGGACTACAGGAACATACCACCATGCCTGACTAATTTTTGTATTTTTTTGTAAAGGTGGTATGTTTCACCATGTTGTTCAGGCTGGTCTCAAACTCCTGGACTCAAGCAATCTTCCCACCTCGACCTCCCAAACTGCTGGGTTACAGACATAAGCCACTGCACCTGGCATGGAAATAATCGTTTGTGGTGACACTTGGATTATCTACTTAACCCACAAACGTTCTTGCCATTCAAACTTCATGATTACTGTATTACTCTCATTCAACCTGTAATATTCCTAACTATATTGTCTTGAGTTTTCAGGCAGTCCAGAGTGCTAATCTTTGACCCAATTTCTTTAGACTCATTGTACTCCAAAGGAGGTTATCTAAAGCATATCGTCCATTAACAGATTTTTAAAGTTAAACTCTTGTTTTGTTTTTTGAGAAGGAGTCTTCCTCTGTTGCCCAGGCTGGAGTGCGGTGGCACGATCTAGGCTCACTGCAACGTCCGCCTCCCGGGTTCAAATGATTCTCCTGCCTCAGCCTCCCAAGTAGCTGGGATTACAGGCTTGTACCACCATGCCTGGATAATTGTGTGTGTGTGTGTGTGTGTTTTCAGTAGAGACAGGGTTTCACCATGTTGGTCAGGCTGATCTTGAACTCCTGACCTCAGGTGATCCACCCGCCTTGGCCTCCCAAAGTGCTGGGATTATAGGTGTAAGTCACCGCACCCAGCCTAAAGTAAAACTTTTGTAAACAACCAAAATATTTTTATTGAGCCTTTTTTCTTGATTATTAATATGATACATAAGTTTTTCTAGAAAATTTAGAGTTTTCTGGAAAAGATGAAGAAGAAACATTTGTGATCCTACTGTCCAGAAAACACCACTGTTAATTTTTTGGTCAATGGGTATTTGAACTGATTACATTCTAGAGCAGCAGCTGGGCGCAGCAGCTCACGCCTGTAATCCCAGCACTTTGGGAGGCCGAGGCGGATGGATCACGAGGTCAGGAGATCGAGACCATCCTGACTAACACAGTGAAACCCCGTCTCTACTAAAAATACAAAAAGTAGCCAGGCGTGGTGGCGGGCACCTGTAGTCCCAGCACTTTGGGAGGGCAAGGCAGATGGATACTTGAGGTCAGGAGTTTGAGATCAGCCTGGACAACACAGTGAAACCCTGTCTCTACAAAAAATACAAAAATTAGCTCAGTGTGGTGGCGAGTGCCTGTAATCCCAGCTACTTGGTAGGCTGAGACAGGAGAATTGCTTGAGCCCAGGAGGTTGAGGCTGCAGTGAGCCATGATCCAGTCACTGCACTCCAACCTGGGTGACAGAGCCAGACCCTGTCTTAAAAAAAAAAAAAAAGAGTTCAAATTCATCGTGGGAAAAATTTTTTACCATCTCAATGAAGCTTCTAAATAGCATTTCACTAAGTGATGCTGTTTATATTTTAAATTTCTAACCAAAGCCAAAAAAAAAAAAAAAAAAAAAAAAGCCTAGAGTCTGGCAAAAGATAAGAACCAACTAAAGTGTAGTAACTTAATTGGTAAATGCGGTCAGCCTCTGGGAACTGAAACGAAGAGGCCGTTGACGATCCAGTTGATGTTCTGTGATTACAAATCAAGGGGTAAGAACTTCCTTCTTCCTTAGTGACCCAAAACCTTAAGTATAACGCAGGTATGGAGTATAATGGTGTGTATTTGGAAGAGAAGGAAGTAGGGGTGATGTTGGAAATACTGTCACTGAATTTGGGAACTTGGATAGATTGCTTATATTTGGAGGGAGCTCAGCATCTTATGGTGGTAGAATGGATGGATGGGTTATAGGATTGGCAGGAATGAACAACCAGGTGAGTTCTGGGGACACTGGTGGGGCTATGTAGTGCTGCAGGATAGGTTATAAAATAAGAGCAATGAAGGAAGCTGAGGGGGATCCAGTGTGCCAGGGAGTGGTGTGTGCTACTTTGAGTTGCACACTCAAAGTCATCATGATGGAAGACATGATAGTCATCATCTCTGCACGGTAGGTGACAAAGGATTTGTCCTTTCTTTTTTAAAAAATCTTTTTTTGGGACGGAGTCTTGCTCTGTTGCCCAGGCTGGAGTGCAATGGCACAATCTCAGCTCACTGCAACCTCTGCCTCCTAGGTTTAAGCGATTCTCCTGCCTCAGCCTCCTGAGTAGCTGGAATTACAGGCACACGTCACCACACTCAGCTAATTTTGTATTTTTAGTAGAGACAGGGTTTTACCATGTTGCCCAGGCTGGTCACGAACTCCTGATCTCATGATCTGCCCACCTCTGCCTTCCAAAGTGTCAGGATCACAGGCGTGAGCCACTGAGCCCGGACTTGTCCTTTCTTTTAAGTCCCCTCTTGCAATTCTTCACCTGCTGACTTTTCCATAGTAAGCATTAATTAATTAGTTAATTATTTTTGAGACAGGGTCTCACTGTGTGGTCCAGGCTGGAGTGCAGTGTCACAGTCGTGGCTCACTGCAGACTTGAACTCCTGGCCTAAAGTGGTCCTCCTGCCTTGGCATCAGCTGCTGTGCCTGGCCTATTAATATATATATATATTTTTTTCTGAGACGGAGTCTCGTTCTGTTACCCAGGCTGGGGTGCAGTGGTGCCATCTTGGCTCACCGCAACCTCCACTTCCCAGGTTTAAGCGATTCTCCTGCCTCAGTAGCTGGGACTTCAGGTGCCTGCCACCACACCTGGCTATTTTTTTGTATTTTAAGTAGAGATGGGGTTTCACCATGTTGCTCAGCCTGGTTTCGAACTCCTGACCTCGTGATCTGCACACCTCGGCCTCCCAAAGTGCTGGGATTACAAGTGTGAGCCACTGCGCCCAGCCCTAAGTTTTTAATTAGAAAAGATAATTAACTAAAGATAGACAAAAATAATTTTAGAATATCATCAATAGATAGTGTGTCTTGGGAGAAAGGTAAGATTTAAGAAGTCAAACAGACCGGGTGCAGTGGCTCACACCTGTAATCCCAGGACTTTGGGAGGCCAAGGTGGGTGGATCATGAGGTCAGGAGATCTAGACCCCCCTGGCTAACACGGTGAAACCCTGTCTCTACTAAAAATACAAAAAATTCGCCAGGCATGGTGGTGGGCACCTGTAGTCCCAGCTACTCAGGAGGCTGAGGCAGGAGAATGGCGTGAACCCGGGAGGCGGAGCTTGCAGTGAGCTGAGATCACACCACTGCCCTCCAACATGGGCGACAGAGCGAGACTCTGACACACACAAAAAAAGAAGAAGTCAAATAAAGACCTCTTTTCTTGATTCCTATTCAAAGCGTCCTGCTCCCTTTAACCCACATGCCTACTCCTGTGCCCTTTCTGAAATATCCTGAGAGATTTGTTTTCACTATTTGTAATATCCTATAGTTTTTTGTAAGCCCTATAGTTTTGGAATTGAAATTTTGTGTCCTATTAGACTCAGGGTAGCATTTTGAGAAGTCCTTTAATGCCTTTCTTTTTTACAAATAGGATATTTGGCTGGACAAAGTGGCTTACACCTGTAATCCCAGCACTTTGAGAGGCCACGGCCCAAGTTCAAGACCAGCCTGGGCAACATAGTGAGACCCCCATCTCTACAAAACATTAAAAAATTAGCTGGGTGTGGTGGTGCATGCCTGTAGTCTCGGCTACTCAGGAGGCTGAGGAGGGAGGATTACTTGAGCCCAGGAGGTCAAGGCTGCAGTAAGCCATGATTGCTTCGCTGCATTCCAGCCTGATAACAAAGTTGAGACTCTGTCTCAAAAAAAAAAGAAAAAAAATTTTAAAGTACAGTTTTAGGGTGGGCACGGTGGCTCATGCCTGTAATCCCAGCACTTTGGGAGGCTGAGGTAGGCAGATCACTTGAGGCCAAGAATTCAAGACCAGCCTGGCCAATGTGGCAAAACCCTGTCTCTATTTAAAATAGAAAAATTAGCTGGGCGTGGTGGCACATGACCATAATCCCAGCTACTCAAGAGGCTGAAGAAGAAGGATCGCTTGAACCCAGAAGGTGGAGGTTGCAGTGAGCCATGATAGGGCCACTGTGCTCCAACCTAGGTGACAGAGCAAGACTCTGTCTCCAAAACAAAACAGACAAAAAACAAAAACAATACAATAACCCCAAATTCCTCAACTTTTAGGTATCTAGGGAGATTTCTGGACTAGGACTCTGAAGACTTTTAAGAAGGGGGGCAATCCTGCTCTTGGGAAACAATTTTTTTTTTTTTTTAGACAGAGTCTCCCTCTGTCACCCAGGCTGGGGTACAGTGGCACAATCTCGGCTCACTGCAACTTCTGCCTGGCAGGTTCAAGGGATTCTCTTGCCTCAGCCTCCTGAGTAGCTGGGGTTACAGGTGCATGCCACCACATCTGGCTAATTTTTTATATTTTTGGTAGAGAAAGGGTTTCACCATGTTGGCCAGGCTGGTCTCGAACTGCTGACCTCAAGCCATCTGTCCACCTCAGCCTCCCAAAGTGCTGGGATTACAGACGTGAGCCACCACACCAGGCCATGGGAAACTAACATTGATAGATGTGTGGCTAAGTGATGAGAAGGGAGGAGCTGGAGAAGGAGCTACATGGTCCTGCCAGGGACGCCCTTGAGCCTATGCCCTCTCCCAGGGCGCCCCTCCATTGTTACTCGGTAAGGAGACCAAGGACACAATGAGAGCTGCTCCCTTGGGACAAGAAGCATCAAGATAATTTCCTGCGTGGCGTGTGCCTGTAGTCCCAGCTACCTGGGAGGCTGAGGCAGAAGAATTGCTTGAGCCTTGGCATTTGATTCCAGCCTGAGCAACATAGCAAGACTTTGTCTTAAGAAAAAAAAAACGACAATTTTTTTTGTCTTGGCCACAGTCTCCCTGTCCCCTAAATGATTGAGGGTAGGAATGGAAGTGAATCAAAATAATAGGAAACTCAAAGTTGCCTGAGATCCATGAAAAAATGAGTCACTTTTTAAAAAATATGCCTTTTTTTCTGCAACATCTTTTTAAAAATCAGATGTTTTCTCATTTATATGGACTCTAAATAAAATGAAGATATCTTTTTTAAATGATAATTTTTTAGAAGTTTTATGGAAAACAAATTTTTTTGAGAGAGGTCTGGCTTTGTCACTCAGGCTACAGTACAGTGGCATGATCTGACTCACTGCGACCTCCACCTCTCTGTCTCAAGCTAGCCTCCCAACTCAGCCTCCCAAGTAACTGGGACTACAAGCATAAGCCACCATGCCCAGCTGATTTAGGTATTTTTCATAGAGTTGGGGTCTTGCCGTGTTGCCCAGGCTGATTTCAAACTCCTGAGCTCAAGTGATCCGCAAACCTTGGCCTCCCAAAGTGCTGGGATTACGAATGTGGGCAACTGTGCTGGCTTATTATGAAAATTCTCAAAGATATATTAAAGCAGGGAGGATAGTAGAATGAACCTTCGTTTACTCATTGCTCAACTTCAGCAGTTATCAAACCCCCACTATACCCTTCCCATCCCCCCTCACACCGGATTATTTAGAAGCAAATTCTAGTCATTTTATCATGCTAAACAGCAATGTTTAGCATGTACCTCTACAAGAAAATAACAAAAAGGACTTCTGATTATTTACAAATCTTAATCTTGTTTCCCTTTCATTCCTCATCTATCGGGGGCACGGATTAGGAAGCTTGAGTTCTAACCCTGGTTTGCCACTTGCTTACAGTGTGAGCAGGGGCAAATCGTTTAACCTTTCCGGACTTGGCATTTTTCTCACCTGAGTGAGGGAATTCGATGATTTCCAAGGTCCCTTCTAGTTCTAGAAATCAAAAATTCACGCAACGGCCATCCTTGTGTGAAACATACAGATTTGGTGCAGTACCTATTTACTGGTTTTTGTTTGTTTGTTTTTGGTGCACTGCCCAGTTCAGAGTCAAGACCCTCTCAATGAAGAGCCCAGCAAAAGGTCTAGAGGCTGCTAGTGGTGGAATCTTTAACCTGGAGCTTTAAAAAAGAAATAAGCCTTGGAGCTGCCCCTCTGTGCAGTTTCATGCTGCCTTCAGTATCTCTTCTCATAACCTCAATTTATCTTTTTTTTTTTTTTCTTTTTTTGAGATGGAGTCTTGCTCTGTTGCCCAGGCTGGAGTGCAGTGGCACGATCTCTGCTTACTGCAAACTCTGCCGCCCAGTTTCAAGCGATTCTCTTGCCTCAGCCTCCTGAGTACCTGGTATTAGAGGTGCCTGCCACCATGTCCAAATAATGTTTTTGTATTTTTAGTAGAGACAGGGTTTCACCATGTTGTCCAGGCTAGTCTCAAACTCCTGACCTTAGGTGATCCGCCTGCCTTGGCCTCCCAAAGTGCTCGTGTGAGCCACCCCGCCCTACCGGCGACCTGTTACTTTATTAAATAAGAGGAATTGAGTTCTGTCATGTTCCAGGTGACTGTGAAGGAATAAGAATACTCATTTTATGGCCAAATCAACTGTGTGTGAAGTAAAGTAGGTGCATTTCAGGTTGCCTGGTAAAAGAAGGATTAAGTCTGGTGTAGGGTTTGTCTTTTAAAATTGTGGAAAACATGGATATCGTAGATTGAATTTTAGGGAAAGATGTGGGTCCTATTGGGTTAATAGTGGAATCTTTGGGTAAGATCGTGCCCAGCCCTGAGGACTGTTGCCAACGCTTCCCTCACCGCGTATGCCATGTGCTCCTGAGGACATCCTCTCGTTGGCTTCCCACACCATCATTACAACTGGAACAAGGGACGCATAAAGAGTGAGTGGCCCAGCGTGGCTCAGCTGGTGACGGACATGGGCTTGGACCCAGGACTTCCAACTGCTGCAGTATGTGTCCTGCTCCCCTACAGCTTGAAGCAGGGCTAGGGAAATGAAATTGAAGGACTTCTTGGAAAAAGAAACTTGATTATCAGCGTAGTGGTACGCTATGCTGAATGCTTATGAAGAGCAAATGCTTATGAATACTGCACCTGTGCTTTAAAAGTCACCATGAGCTGGGCATTGTGGCTCACGTCTATAATCCCAGCACTTTGGGAGGCTGAGACAGGTGGATCACTTGAGGTCAGGAGTTCGAGGTCAGCTTGGCCAATCTGAAAAAAACCCCATCGCTACAAAAAAAAAAAAAAAAGAAAGAAAGAAAGAAAGAAAGAAAGAAAGAAAATTAGCCAAACCCACTTGCTTGAACCCAGGAGGTGGAGGCCCAGCCTAGGCGACAGAGAGAGAGAGAGGGAAAAAAATAAAAAACAAACACCACCACCACCATGACCCAGAAAAAGAAAGAAACAAAGAAAAAAAAAAAATAAAACCACAAAGTTCCCAAATGGAAAAAGTCCCTAAAATTACCATTTTAAAGCACAAGCCCTAATCAGCTCTGGGGATTTGTAGGAAACTCATCAAAGTTATTGATAGGAACTATTGTTTTGGTGCCAGGGTTTTCAATTGGGAGTTAGATTAAAAAGGACCAAAGATGATAGCTGATATTTCAAACTGAAACCAACGTTCCTCAGTGGAAAGCTTTCCGGGACAGTGCATTTTGGGGTTGGTTACTGTGCTTGGAGATGCCCCTGGGTTGGAGGACACACTTCTGGCTGATTTGAGGGGTTTCTGAAGAGAGCCAAAATGTGCACTCTTTGTGTTCTTGCACCACGGCTATTAGTCTGTGAGACTCTGTCCTTAGCAGGAAATGGTAAAGGAATCAGCAGGAAGCCTAAAACAAGGGAAGGGAAACTCCTCCCTCCTATCAAAGGCCAGGCAAGGGCGAGGATGAGAATAGAGAGTGGGGCATGTGCATTAAGCCGTCTGGGGTAGCGGTCGGGATAGACATGTTGAAATGGAGAGTGTTCGAATCTTGAAAGGAAGTAAGCAAAATTTATACGCCACAAGGGCAAGGATGTATGATAGGCTTGTATTTATTGTATAACTTTATTTTATTATATTATTTTTATTTTTTTGAAATGGAATCTCTTTCTGTCGCCCAGGCTGGAGTGCAACGGCACGATCTCGGCTCACTGCAACCTCTGCCTCCCAGGTTCAAGTGATTCTCCTACCCCTGCCTCCCAAGTAGCTGGGACTACAGGCACCCGCCACTGCGCCCGGCTAAGTTTTTGTATTTTTAGTAGAGACAGGGTTTCACCGTGTTAGCCAGGATGGTCTTGATCTCCTCACCTCGTGATGCGCCTGCCTCGGCCTCCCAAAGTGCTGGGATTACAGGCGTGGACCACAGCACCCGACCTTTATTGTATAACTTTAATATAGAGCCTTAGTCCTCCAGAAATCTGCATGATGCCCAGGGAAAAAGCTGTTCCTTTATCTACATGAGGCAGAGGTTTGTGTTGTTTGCTGAGGTCCAGCAGCTCGCTGTGAGAACAATCTCTCCCTCATTCCTGATTTCTGGCTTATTCAAGGCCAGAGGACCCAAAACTCAACTTGAAAATTTTGACTAGGAGAACAGATAAAAGTAGAAATGGAATCCAATCATAAGAAATGCTCAGTGTGAAGGAGAGAGGAATGCAAAAGAATTTTTCTGTTTTACTATGGTCTTTGTAACTGAAAATCGTATGTTCTTGAGATAGAGAGCTGATGATCCAATGCAAGAAACTGAGTTTAAGAAGAAACTGTTCATCTGAAATCCGACAACTCATTCTTGAAGGTTAGAGCTCAGCTTTGAAGTTTCACCTCACGAGCTTGGCTCAGTGAGATATGCTACTCCCCGGTGAAAAAGAAAATGAAGAGAATGTTTTATGTTGAAAGTGCTCGGTGATGAAAAGGCAGCACCTAGCTCCCTTATCTCATCAAAAATGCAGCAGATTCTTAATATTAGCAATCTCGTGTTTAGATTGTTACCTGAGGTGAAACCCTGTCTCTACTAAAAATACCTAAGGAAAGGAAAAACAAACTGTCCCGAATGCTGAATCTACTGTTTCAGTAGGGGAAAAAAATTTCTGGCAGGCAAGTGGCAAACAACAAAACTTTTGAAAAAGCAGGCCTGGGGGGAGTCCAGTACAGTTTCATAATGGGTATGAATAGTTATTTTACTGTGTTCCCCCCCGCCAACTTTCTTTCTGGGTTTTGATGTGGATCTCTTTCTATTTGTTCAGGAAATTGTGACGTGTGTTCTGGGCAGGGTTTGAGGTTTTGGAACCTTTTCTAAAAGGGACAGAGAGCACCCTGCTACATTTCCTAATCAAGAAGTTGGCGTGCAGCCGAGAGAGCTGGAGTGAGTTGGTCATGATGCAGAAGCTACTCAAATGCAGTCCGCTTGTCCTGGCTCTTGCCCTCATCCTGGTTCTGGAATCCTCAGTTCAAGGTAAGACTCAGGAGTCTTGTTCCCCAGCCATCTTCTCTGTAAGCCCCATAGTCCATACAAGTCATTATATTCATTTTAAGGCATAGAATGTATAAAAATATTGTGGGAAAGGAGGCAAAGAAGAAGGATTTGGGGTCGCCGAACCCTTTAATATGAGTTCAGTTAAGTTTGGTACCAAGAAAAATTAAACTCAGTGGCCTGTGCATTCTTGTAAACTCTTACAATGATTGAAATGTGCTATTTGGGGATGAAAATGTGAGGTTTATACATTTTAAAAAGCTCAAGGAATCCAGAAAATGACTCCTGTGCGTGTTGCATGGAGGAGATGGCACCTTTGAGTTTTGGGGGTTTCTGCCTGCCCCTCAGTGTCTACATCAGCCCCAAGTTCTAGTGCGCTGTGATGGTGTCATCGTTATTTTAATACTGGGATATGTTATATTCCAATTGGGGTGAATCTGACTGTGTGTCTTTTTTTTTCTTCTTTTTTTTTTTTTTTAAAGATAAACTTGGTTCTTACTGAAAACTCAATTATGGTTAGACATAGTTAATGTAAACCCTCTCAGATTTTAAAGAGAAGGCCAAATAATTTGGTATTTATATTGTTGCTCAGAGAAACATCATATTCGGAAATATCTTCCTACGTTTATCTATCATTTAGTGTTGTTTAGTCAGACTCTGAAACAACTTAAAACCTCTAATGACTGAGACAATGAAAATGATAGGTTTGTAAGAAAAATACAATTTGTTCTTCTTTGATAAATAAGGAATCATGTCTAAATAAGACAGAGATCATGGCTCGATAGAGAGATGGCTGAGCTTATAGTCGAAAAACATTGGTAAGGGAAATGTTGAGTCACAATGACACACATTTTCTAGATTTGTTTCGTCAAAACGACTTTTGGTTGTCATGATCTTGCTTCCGGTGGAGATGAAATCTTACAGATGATCACAGAGACATTCATTTTATGCTAGAAATTTATAAAATAATTTTCTTCTAGTTATGCTAATACTGAAAAAAGAGGAAGTAATGTTTCTCGAACTTTATTAATCTATGTATTTTTAAAATATAAAACGTTGTCAGTTTTAGGGAACAGGCTTCCCTGGGATCTTTTGGGGGAATATCTTCAGCTTGATGAAATAATTCCCAAATAACCATGTGGTCTGACAAAATCGAGAGTAATAAGGCCCATACTTTAGTACAGTCTTGAGTGGCCAGATGGTGCTGAGCATACCCTAACCACAGATACATAAGTCTTTATGTTTTCAAAATTTCCCAGAAACATGAATTTCCCACTAAGATTCATTAAGGAAAACTAGAATGAAAACAAAAACTTTCCTTGGACAGTATTTATTAGAAAGAAATGAAGAAGACCGGGCGTGGTGGCTCACACCTGTAATCCCAGCACTTTGGGAGGCCAAGGCAGGCGGATCATGAGGTCAGGAGTTCGAAACCAGCCTGGCCAACATAGTGAAACCCCATCTCTACTAAAATTACAAAAAAATTAGCCTGGTGTGGTGGCACGCACCTGTCATCCCAGCTACTTAGGAGGCTGAGGCTCAATTGCTTGAACCTGGGAGGCAGAGGTTGCAGTGAGCTGAGATCACACCACTGTACTCCAGCCCGGGTGACAGTGCAAGACTCTGTCAGAAAAAAAGAAAGAGAGGAAGAGAGAAAGAGAGAGAAAGGAAAGAAAGAAAGGGAAAGAAAGAAAGAAAATAATTCATCATGAAATTGTATAGAATACTAGCATTTATGCCATGACCTCATAGGTTTAGCTCTTTGTTAGAAAAGGAAACCATAGAAAGAGATAAGGGAGAAACTGACAAACTAGGGTGTTTCCGAAAAAAGGCTCTTGGTATCGGGCTCAAGGGCCTGTACCCACATCTGAGCGTGCAGGGAAATAGATGTCCCCGACTGGCTGCACGTGTGAGTGACTGCAGCACAGGCTGTGATGTGAAGAGTCGTGACACCATTTCCTCATACCTCCACGCAATGCCAGATATTATTCGACAACATTCTTCCTGTCTTGTAAAAAGTGTTTATCTAGCCCCTTGGTTTGGTTGATCAAATCAACTAGGCTTTTGGCTTGCTTTTACTAAGCATATTCAAAACCATTTCAGGTTACTATAATGGTTTGCTCAGGTTGCCATAACAAAGTACCACGGACTGAGTGGCTTAAACAACAGAAGTTTATTTCCTCACAGTTCTGAAAATGGGAGTCCAAGATCAAGGTGCTGGCAGGGTCGGTCACATTCTGAGGACTTTCTCCTTGGCTTATAGATGGCACCTTCTCCCTTGTCTGCACATGGTCTTTCCTCCATGCATCCGTGTCTTAATACCGTCTTCTTAGAAGGTTACCAGACATTGGATCAAAGCCACCCTAATGGCCTCATCTTAACTAACTATATCTGCAGTGACCCTATTTCTGAACAATTTCACATTGTGGGATTCTGTGGGTTAGAACTTCAACATATGAATTTGATAGTGGTATATTTTTACTATTAGTCAAACCCAAGTAAAGATGTGGGGTAAGACTGTGTCTACCAAGCACAAAGAAATGGAAATTTGGGGATGTGTGGGTAACACTGGACAGCACAGATGACTAATCTATCTCCAGGGGATTTGATGAGGCCTGTGAATCCTATACTCTTATTGCCTCTCTTTTTCAATATACCCATAAAGAAAAAAAAAATGGAATACCCGTGAACAGGTGCAACCAAGGGGGCCAGGCCCCCCATGTGTCCACTGTATACTGTCTCCTAACGCACAGGAATGATACTGATCCACTCCTTGTGCTGCTGTTTGTAAAGTGATTTCACATCCATTCTCTGGTAATTATCAACACATTCCCTATGAGAAGGAATTAGCATTAATTATAGAGGAGAAAACTGGATCTGACATTTCTCATCTCATTTGCTCTTGCAAAAAATTTGTGAGTCATGCGCAAGACCCATTACAACTAATTAACGACTGAACTGGTCATCTAATTTCAAGGTCAGAATTAACTTTCTATTGCAGCTCATGGATTTGAGGTTTTCTTTATTTAAACAAACAAACAAACAAACAGAAAATCCTTTGACTGTAGCCCTTGCTGTAATGTTTCCCACTGAACTGAGGGAGAAATTGAAAGTAAACTTAGGAGCTTTTTATAGCTTGTCAAACCGTGCAAGAGTTGGGGACGCTTATCCGTCCTGTGGAATTGGTAGACCAGGAGGAAGTCACTCCGGCTTAGATAATGCTACCATTCTGAATGAATCAAATGGTCTTCTTTTCCCCTTCATGGTAGTTGCTGCTTAAGTTTCTCTAACATGCCTGCAGTAAGTTTCCATTAAGAATAGGAAATTAGGCCTGGTGCAGTGGCTCACGTCTATAGTCTTAGCACTTTGGGAGAACGAGGAAGGTGGATTACTTGAGGTCAGGAGTTAAAGACCAGCCTGGCCAACATGGTGAAACCCCCGTCTCTACTAAAAATACAAAAATTAGCCGGACATGGTGGCATGCACCTGTAATCCCAGCTACTCGAGAGGCTGAGGCAGGAGAACTACATGAATCTGGGAGGTGGAGGTTGCAGTGAGCCAAGATCATCCCACTGCACTCCAGCCTGGGTGACAGACTGAGACTCCGTCTCAAAAAACAAAAAAAAAGTTAGTACATTGTGATTATGTTGGGGGAAAAGTCAGTGCCATAATATAAAAAGGTATGGACTATTGGAGAAAGTTGTTTGCTTTGGTAACATTTACTCATAGAAAGTATGAGGATTCAGGGTGGTGGGGGAGGTGGGCAGTGAGGGATAGGATTCAAATAAAAACCATTCTTTCCCTTGGAATCCACCTCACAATTAACCAACAAATCCCATCAGTGGGCCTTTTAGGAAGATAACATTTCTGTCCATGAGCATGCCCACTGTAATCACAAGACATTTATCTCAAGCAAGATAGAGTCAAGATACTCTCACAACCACAGGGGCTGGAACTGTAAATTTTCACATCCTGCCAACGCCCTTGAATAGCTATGGCAATAATTTAGTGTGTGTAATTTGTTCTTTATTTTAAAGTACATTTAACATAATCGGCCCCAAATTAGATAGACTTTTGGAGTGGGAGTCCTTCTACTTTTGATTTATTTATAAAATTTTAAAATAGCTTTGTTGAGATGGTGTTCACATACCATACAATTCACCCATTAAAAGTGTTTAATTCAATGATTAGGCCAGGTGTGGTGGCTGATGCTTGTAATTCCAGCACTTTGGGAGGCCAAGGCAAATGGATCACTTGAGGTCAGGAGTTTGAGACCAGTCTGGCCAACATGGCGAGAACTTGTCTCTACTAAAAATACAAAAATTAACTGGGCGTGGTGGTGTGCACCTGTAATTCCAGCTACTTGGGAGGCTGAGGCAGGAGAATCACTTGAACCTGGGAGGCAGAGGTTGCAGTTAGCTGAGATCGCACCACTGCACTCCAGTCTGGATGACGGAGTAAGACTGTCTCAAAAAAAAAAAAAAAAAAAGTGTTCAATTCAATATTGTTTAGTATGTTCAGAGTCATGCAGCCATCACCATAATTGCTTTTAGAACATTTTCATCATCCCCAAGAAGAAAGCCTTCGTTATGATTTTTAATTAGCTGAGATTCTGAACTCTGGGGGAATTTTGTATTCTAGAAATATTTTTTACTAATTTGCTACAGTTGTATTTGTCATGCTGGTGAAAAGATGTGGTCTTTCACCTGGATGCTTTCTCATTAAGCATTATTTTTCTGTTTAGCTTCCTATGTAAGCAATTTTCTCAGCTTGATATTCAGTGTGTCAGTGGCTTGCAGGACTGCCTAGGCCTCCTCTGTCCAATATGGTAGCCACAAGTCGCTTGTGGCTACCGAACACTTGAAATGTGGCGAGGCCAAATTGGGACATGCTGTGAATGCAAAATATACACGATTTGGAAGCCTTAGTAAGAAGAAAAGAATGCAAAATATCCCATTAATAACTTTTATATTGATGATATGTTAAAGGACAATATTTGAATATATTTTTAGGTTAAATAAAATGTATTACAATTAATTTCACCTGTTACTTTTTACGTTTAAAAATATGGCCGCTAGAACATTTAAAACTCTGTGGTTTGCTTTATGTTTCTATTGGACAGAGCTGGTCTAGACAGCATAAGGTGTGAAGACACCGCCCTCTGCTGGAGAAGATGCTGGATTTTTATTTCGCCTACAGGAAGAGACGTATAAATAGCAATTAGATGCCAGACTAATGCTACCTCAGGAAAGAATCAAAAGGAAAGAAGAGGAAAACCAGGCCAGGCGCGGAGGCTCACGCCTGTAATCCCAGCACTTTGGGAGGCAGAGGCGAGAGGATCACGAAGTCAGGAGATCGAGACCATCCTGGCTAACTCCGTCTCTACTAAAAATGCAAAAAACTAGCTGGGCATGGTGACACGCGCCTGTAATCCCAGCTACTCGGGAGCCTGAGGCAGGAGAATAGCTTGAACCCAGGTGGCGGAGGTTGCAGTGAGCTGAAATGTGCCACAGCACTCCAGCCTGGGCAACAGAGCCAGACTCTATCTCAAAATAAAAAAAAACAAAAAGAAAGAAAAAAGAAAAGAAAAGAAAAGAAAGAAAGTCCATAAACTGAGAATCCTAGAGATACTAAATGGTAGAATGGGAATTTGAACTTAAATTTATAAGATGTTCACTATCAGAGATCATAGGCCATTGTCGTCCTCCTTCTCATGAGAGAAACTAGCAATGAAGAGCTCTGACTATGTGCTAGGTACTACTCTGAGAACCTAACATTTGTATCTCATTATTAGCTGTATTACTGCTCCATCCTACTGATGAGAAAATTGAGGCACAGGGAGTTTAAGTTGGCCAAGATCACACAGCCAGTAAGGGGCAGACATTGAAAGGTCATTTTCCCTGCCTTATCCCACCCTCCAGGCAATGGCAGAGCTAACTCATTTTGGACAAGCAGCTCTCCCAGACTAGACATTGTAAGCTATACTCAGGAATTACAGGAAAGATTATGATAGAATAATATATAGTTACAAAGAAAAGAAAGAAAATCCAATGGGAGAATATTTACTGTTTTCTATATTAAAGTGTTTAATGTTTATGTTTTTAGAGGAATACTGTTTATTATAGCAATTTAGAAAAAAAAATGAGAAAAAAAAAAACAAAGATTCTACCACCAGTTATTTCTGTGTATTTCCTTCCGTTTTCCCCCCCATGTCTGTTTATATAATTGAAACTTTTATTCACACAAAGTGGTATTCTGATTTTCTCAGTTATTTTTATTTATTTTTAATTTTGTAAATTTTTTCTTCTGAGACAGTCTGCTCTGTCACCCAGGCTGGGGTGCAGTCGTGCAATCTTGGCTCACTGTGACCTCCCAGGCTCAAGCAATCCTCCTGTCTCAGCCTCTTAAGCAGCTGGGACTACAGGTGCGTGCTACCACATCCAGCTAATTTTTAAAATCTTTTTTTTTTTTTGGCAGAGATGGGAGTCTATCTATGTTGCCCAGCCTGGTATTGAACTCCTGGGCTCAAGTGATCCTCCCACCTCAGTCTCCCAAAGTGCTGGGACTTCAGGCGTAAGCTATCATACCCAGCCTAATTTTTACTTTTATTTTATTTAAAAAAAAAAAAAAAGGTATTGCCCTACCCGCCTCTCACCCTCTCACTCATTTTTAAGTATAAATTTTTCTACAATGCCACATCATCTTTTCCATAAAAAGTACTTTTGACTGGGCGCAGTGGCTCACACCTGTAATTCCAGCACTTTGGGAGACCGAGGTGGGTGGATCACCTGAGGTCAGGAGTTCGAGACCAGCCTGGCCAACATGATGAAACCCTGTCTCTACTAAAAATACAAAAGTTAGCCGGGCGTGATTGTGGGCACCTGTCATCCTAGCTACTCAGGAGGCTGAGGCAGGAGAATCGCTTGAACCTGGGAGGCAGAGGTTGCAGTGAGCCGAGACTGCACCACTGCACTGCAGCCTGGGTAACAGAGTGAGACTCCGTATTAAAAAAAAAAAAAAAAAAAAAAAAAAAAG
>NC_045442.1:65283029-65289054 GCF_002776525.5 Piliocolobus tephrosceles
TTTTTTTTGAGACGGAGTCTCGCTCTATGGCCCAGGCTGGAGTGCAGTGGCCGGATCTCAGCTCACTGCAAGCTCCCCCTCCCGGGTTTACGCCATTCTCCTGCCTCAGCCTCCCGAGTAGCTGGGACTACAGGCGCCCGCCACCTCGCCCGGCTAATTTTTTGTATTTTTTAGTAGAGACGGGGTTTCACCCTGTTAGCCAGGATGGTCTTGATCTCCCGACCTCGTGATCCGCCCGTCTCGGCCTTCCAAAGTGCTGGGATTACAGGCTTGAGCCACCGCGCCCGGCCTTGGTTAGTATTCTCTTACGAGTTGATGCCTTGTAATTTATCTGAGTGTTTTCCATTATTTTGTGGTGAGCTTTAAAACCACCCTTCCTGCCTTTCAAGAATCCTAGACATGCTCCTTCTTGCTAGGTAATTATTAGTTGCACTTATTAGAATAAAGTGTATGCTTGGAGTGGGGAGGAGATGAACTTTTTGAAGGGCGGTGAGGTATTGCTCGCCACCAGGCCTTTGTCTTTGCTAAATTGAGGAAGGAAGATTTTATTTCATTAGCTAATAAAGAACCTCCTATATAGGCCGGGCACAGTGGCTCACGCCTGTAATCCTTGCACTTTCAGAGGCTGAGGTTGGTGGATTTCCTGAGCTCAGGAGTTCGAGGCCAACTTAGGCAACATGGCGAAATCCCATCTGTACTAAAAATACAAAAAATCAGCTGGGCGTGGTGGTGAGCACCTGTAATCCCAGTTACTTCAGAGAGTGAAGCAGAAAAATTGCTTGAACCTGGGAGGTGGAGGCTGCCATGAGCTGAAATTGTGCCACTGCACTCCAGCCTGGGCGACAGAGAAAGACTCTCTCTCAATAAAATAAAATAAAATAAGATAAATAAATAAATCTCCTATATAACCTTATAACATCAGATTTGGAGCCTTTTCCGTAGAAATGAAATTCAGAAGAAGCTGAGACTCAGATATTCCAAGCTGCCTGGCCCTCTGTGAATAGAAGAGACTTGTTCTTGTGAAATCTGAGTGCAAAGACACAGGACAAATTGTTATCTACTTTTCATTCCTAAGGATACTGTATGGCCCTAAAACACAAGAACTAGAATTCTGTAACACCACGGGTACTGCACAGTGTGTTCCTTCCCCTTTCTGAACCTGATTTGACTCATCTCTATGAAAAGATGTGGGCTTTGGGGTCAGATGTGGGTTGGAATCCTGGATTCTCTACCTAGAGCCTGTGTGGCTGCAATTTTCTTTTGTGTAAAATTGAGATAATAGTACAAAAGTAACAACAATTAATATTATCAAGTGTTTACTGTGTGCCTGGCACTGTGTTAAATTCTTTGTGCTTATTTTCTCGTTTAATTTTTGTGATAGACTTATAACACTACTAGTATCTTCATATTACAGTAAGGGTTCAGAGAAGTTAAGGTTTCATAACAAGTCAGCAGAGCTGGGACTTTCCTCCGGGCAGCTGATTCCAAGGCCTATTCTAACTTTAAACTCTGCTACTTTTTGGAATGTAGTAAGAAGGACAATTTATATAAAACGCTGGCACGTAGTGGGTGCTGCTATTATATGAATGGGCATAAAATCTGTCTACATTTTGCCTTTTACCAAATTTAGAATCTATTTAGTTAAAACCTTCTTAGGGCAGGCTGGATGCAATGGCTCATGCCTGTAATCTCAGCACTCTGGGAGGCCAAGGCAGGAGGATTGCTTGAGCCCAGGCATTTGAGACCAACCTGGGCACATAGTGAGACCCCATCTCTCCAAACAAAACAAAACAAAACAAAACAAAAACAAAAAACAAAACAAAACAAAACTAGTTGGGCATGGTGGTGTGCCTGTAGTCCCAGTTACTCAGAAGGCTGCGGTGGGAGAACGGCTTGAGCCCAGGAGTTGAAGTTTGCAGTGAGCTATGATCACAGTACTACACTCCAGCTTGGGCAGCAGAGTGAGACCCTATCTTGAAAAAAAGCAAAAATAAAAGCTTCTTAGGACAGAGTGATTAGAAGCTGTGTAGTAGATACTTAGTAACAATGTGGGTTCCTTGTTGGGCAGGTTATCCAGCCAGGTACCAATGGGTGCGCTGCAGTCCGGACAGTAATTCTGCAAACTGCATTGAAGAAAAAGGACCAATGTTCGACCTACTTCCAGGTGAATCCAACAAGATCCCAAGGCTGAGGACTGACCTTTTTCCGTGAGTGGACTTTTCTCTAATTTTCTATTTATTTATTTATTTGAGACAAGAGTTTCACCTTTCTTGCCCAGGCTGGAGTGCAATGGTGCGATCTCAGCTCACTGCAACCTCCACCTCCTGGGTTCAAGCGATTCTCCTGCTTCAGCCTCCCGAGCAGCTGGGATTTCAGGCGCCTGCCACCATGCCCAGCTAATATTTATTTATTTATTTATTTATTTATTTATTTATTTATTTATTTATTTATTTTGAGATGGAGTCTCACTCTGTTGCCCAGGCTGGAGTGCAGTGGCTCATTCTCGGCTCACTGCAAGCTCCACCTCCTGGGTTCACGCCATTCTCCTGCCTCAGCCTCCAGAGTAGCTGGGACTACAGGCACCTGCCACCACTCTCGGCTAATTTTTTTGTATTTTTAGTAGAGATGGGGTTTCACCTCATTACCCAGGATGGTCTCAATCTCCTGACCTAGTGATCTGCCTGCCTTGACCTCCCAAAATGCTGGGATTACAGGCATGAGCCACAGCGCCCAGCCTAATTTTTTGTGTTTTTAGTAGAGACAGGGTTTCATCATCTTGGCCAGGCTGGTCTCGAACTCCTGACCTCAGGTGATCCACCCGCCTCGGCCTCCCAAAGTATTGGGATTAGTCACCATGCCTGGCCTTTTCTCTAATTTTAAAGTGTCCGTAATTTCACAACCTCTTGGCATAGATGTGGGAGTGCTTTTCTTCAAGCTGTCCAGAGTGTTTTGATTCAAGCTCTTGCTTTGGTAGTTTGGCTCTTACTCTGCAGTACATAGTAAAACTGTACTGTCTACACTGGCATATGACGTGTGCGAGTATACATGATTCACCTGTTTTTGAAAGTTTTTTTGTGGATGGTAGACAGGAGCATTGAGGGCTTTTCATCAACAGGTATTGAAAATGATTGAACATTGTTTTATTTGTGTAAACAGAACACACGATATATTAAAATCCAATAATTAACTGAACGGATAAGCAAAATGTGATATAAGCATACAAAGGAATATTATTGGGTCATAAAAAGAATGAAGTACTGACACATGCTACAACATAGATAAACCTTGGAAACATTATGCAGAGTGAAGGAAGGCCAGACACAAAAAGCCACATATTGTATGATTCAATTTAGATGAAATGTCCAGAATAGAGGCAAATCCCTAGAGGCAGGAAGCAGGTTAGTGGGTTCCAGGAGCTGGGGAAAGGGAGGAATAAGGAGTGACTGCTAATGGGTATGAGGTTTTTTCTTGGAGGAGGTGATTAAAATGTTCTTCTGCCAGGCATGGAGGCTCATGCCTGTAATCCTAGCACTTTGGGAGGCCGAGGCAGGAGAATTGTTTGAGCCCAGGAGTTTGAGACCAGCCTGGGCAACATAGTGAGACCCTATCTCTATTTCAAATACATTTTTTATATTAAAAAAATGTTCTTCAATTAGATGGTAATTTTTTAAAAAAAATGGCCAGGTGCAGAGGCTCGTTCCTATAATCCCAGCACCTTGAGAGGCTGAGGTGGGGGGATCCCTTGAGCCCAGGAGGTTTGGGACCAGCCTGGGCAATACAGCAAGACCCCGTTTCTACAAAAAATACAAAAATTAGCCAGGTATGGTGATGTGCACCTGTGGTCCCAGCTACTCGGGAGGCTGAGGTGGGAGAATCTCTTGAGCCTAGGTTGAGCCTGCAGTCAACCCTATTTATGCCATTGCACTCCAGCCTGGGCAACACAGTGAGATCCTGTCTCAAAAAAAAAAAAAAAAAAAACTAGGGAAAGGAAGAATAATTGGCCATGACTTGTAAAACAAAATTCAAATCTCTTCTTGATCAGATAAAACTTGCTTTAAACTTGCAAAAAAGACCTCATATAAATTCATGAGTAACAAAAATTAAATTATATTAGAAACCATTAATTCAATGAATACTAAAGCTATATAGGATGTAGCAAAATATATATACTAAGAAAAGGATTATCATAAAAGTTTTAATCTCCAGGCTCAAACCTAGAAAATCACTATCCTCAAAGCCAGGTGGTTCATCGTGCTCCAAACCAGGTACATTTCACATCACTTTGGGATCCTGGTGACTTCCTCTTTTTTTTTTTTTTTTGAGACAGGGTCTTCTCTGTCACCCAGGATGGAGTGCAGTGGTGTGATCATAGCTCACTGCAGCCTCGAACTCCTCAAGTGATCTTCCTGCCTCAGCCTCCCTAGTATCTGGGACCACAGGCACAGAGCACCATGCCCAGCTAATTTTTTAAAAAAATTATTTTTGTAGAGACGGGGGTCTCCGTGTGTTTCCCAGGCTGGTCATGTACTCCTAAGCTCAAGCAGTCCTCCCATCTCAGCATCCCAAAGTGCTGGAATTACAGGCATGAACCACCATTCCCAGCACTGGTGACTTTCTCCATCACTGGTATTCACTGCATTAGTGATTACATCATTACAGTCTTCAATATGCAACTTTGTACTTTGTAGTCCTACTCCTGCATTCATACTTTAAGGTCTCAGCATTAAGTTTGCATGTAATCTTACAGCATCCTCCATTACTTTAAGTCATTGGTTTCAATACTAATTCATTTAAATCTAAAATGTTAGGCTGCAGTGGCTCATGCCTGTAATCCCCCCAGTTTGGGAGACTGAGGTGGGAGGATCACTTGAGGCCAAGAATTTGATACCAGCCTGGGCAACACGGGCAAGACCCCATCTCTGTTTAAAAATTAGTGGCCAGGCACTGTGGTTCATGTCTGTAATTCCAACACTTTGGGAGGCCGAGGCAGATTGCTTGAGGTCAGGAGTTGGAGACCAGCCTGGCCTACATGGCGGAAACCCATTTCTACTAAAAATACAAAAATTAGCTGGGCATGGTGGCACGCCTGTAATCCCAGCTATTGAGAGGCTGAGGCAGGCAGACTGGGAGGCCAAGACAGGCAGATTGCAGGACCAGCCTGGATAACATGGAGAAACTCTGTCTCTACAGAAAAATACAAACATTAGCCAAGCATGGAGAAACCACATCTCTACAGAAAAATACAAAAACTAGCCAGGCATGCCTGTGGTCCCAGTGACTCGGGAGGCTGAGGTGGGAGGATTGCTTGATCCTGGGAGGTCAAGGCTGAAGTGAGCCGTGGTGTGGCACTGCACTGCAGCCAGGGTGACAGAGTAAAAACCTGTCTCAAAATAAATAAATACATTTAAAATAAATAAATACAATTAAAACTAAAATTAAAAAATAAAACAAAATGTTAAGAGAATAGCTCAAATTCTCCAAAAGAACTCTTGCACACCGTTCCTCCTCTGCTCAAATCTCTATTTTCTTTCCTCAAAGCCAGTAACTTTGCTTCTCACCCTGTGCTTTCCTTCCTGTCATTGCAAAAGAATGGTCCTTGCTTCTGTGCTGATCCCAAGCCCTTTTGCCCTCGGATCCTCCTGTCCTCCCCGGACCCTGCTCTGTACAGGCTGTGGGGTGGAAGTAGAACTGACCCCTGGGGTCTGCATTTCTCAGGCTCCCAGGGCTGTGGCTGACTTTGGCCAATGGGAGGCAAAGAATAGAGATTGAGAGCTTGGGAGGAAGGGAGAGAGACATGTTTCTTCTCCTTACTCCCTGCCTTGGGTGGCACCTTGGGCAGGACTGTGTTTCGTCCATGGCGTCAGCTCCCACCAGATGCCTCTAGTACCTGGGCTCAGGACATAGACAACCTCCTTCCACTATAGCTGGAGCCCAAAGATGGAAATATTTCTTTTCTTTTCTCTTCTCTTCTTTTCTCTTTTCCTTCCTTCCTTCCTTCCTTCCTTCCTTCCTTCCTTCCTTCCTT
>NC_045442.1:65289154-65386781 GCF_002776525.5 Piliocolobus tephrosceles
TTCCTTCCTTCCTTCCTTCCTTCCTTCCTTCTTTCTTTCTTTTTTTCATAGTCTCACTCTTGTTACCCAGGCTGGAGTGCAGTGGTGCGATCTTGGCTCACTGCCACCTCTGCCTCCTGGGTTCAAGCAATTCACCTGCCTCAGCCTCCTGAGTAGCTGGGATTACAGGTGTGCCACCATGCCCAGCTAATTTTTGTATTTTTGATAGAGATGGGATTTTGCCATGTTGACCAGCCTGGTCTTGAACTTCTGACCTCAATTGATCTGCCTGCCTCAGTCTCCCCAAGTGCTGGGATTACAGGCATGAGCCACTGCGCCCGGCCGAGGGAAATATTTTCTTGCTATTGCTAATCTCTGGGTTACCTCGCTATCCCCCATTTGGCTTCACTTCTCCTCCATCACCTGTATGAGGAATTCCCTCTGTGTTAAATATCTGGAGAAGTTTCCTGATTGGACCCTGGCTGTTGCAGCTTCCAAGGCCACCTATTTTTATGGCCAGTATCCTTTTCCCATGCATCTTCTCCAGGACTTCCATTCTGCAGTTATCTCTCTGAACCCAGCGTCTTCTTCCCATCAGTATCTCAGTACTTTAGTATCTCCCATGTTTAGGCAACATCTCTCCTTTGACTCTGCGTCCTCTCCAGCAGTTGCCCTTCTCTGCTCCTCTTCACAATAACATCTCCTGAAAGGGCCACCCATGCCTGCCCCCTCCTTTCCTCACCCCCTCTGCAGCTAGACTTCTGTTCCTACACTCCATCCTGGTTGACAAAGTCACTGATTACTTCTCTGTTTTCAGCTTACTTGACCCTTAATTGCCTTCAAAAATGGCTGACTGTGCCGTGCAAGTAATCCCAGCACTTTGGGAGGCCAAGGCAGGAGGATCACTTGAGCTCAGGAGTTCAAGACAAGCCTGCCTGGGCAACATAGTGAGATCCTATCTACAAAAAATAGAAAAATTAGCCAGGCATGGTGACTCAGCTGTGGTCCCAGCTACAAAGGAAGCTGAGGTGGGAGGATGGCTTGAGTCCAGGAGGGTGAGGCTGCAGTGAGCTGAGATCGCGCCACTGCACTCCAGCCAGGGAGAGAGAGCGAGACTCCGTCTCAAAAAAAAAAAAAAAAAGAAAATGGTTGACCCCTCCCTTGAAATGCTTTTTTCTTGGGGCTTCCATGCCCTGCCTTATCCTGTTTCTTCATACTTCTCTGGTTGTGCTTTTTCCTCTGCTCAATATTTAACATGTTGGTATGACCCTGGCTCTGGCCTGGTCCCCCTTCTCTATCTACATGTTTTCTCTCGATGACCTCCATCGGTTCCAAGGGTTTAACTACCACATCTGTGTTTCCAAGTCTGACACCCCACGCTAAAGTAGCCACCTGGTCACTCCCTATTTCATTAGTCAATTTCATTTATCTGTACCACCTACGATTTTCCTGATTCATTTATTCACTTTTTATTGTCTGTCTTCGCCACTAAAATAAAAACTTCTTGAGCAGGAGCTTCATTGGTCTGCCTCTGTTCTATCCCAGGCCCTCAAAACAAGGACCAGATGTTCAACAAATATTTATTGAATGTGTACATGAATTAAAACTCTAATTGGTTATACGCTGGTGGTTTATTGTTTTCATGGAGGAAATGACTTGTAAGCTGTGACACTCAGCTTTTGTCTCTGATGCTTCGTTGCCCTGTTCTGTCACCGAGGGCTGTCGTCATTGCTCAGACCATTTTGTGCTCTTTGAATTTCTAATCATCACAGTCAACCCAGAAGGCAGCCTTACCTTTCAGCACTCTTCAGCTGAATGAATGCAAGTTGGAGACAGGGTCATTTTTTGATAGGAAATTGAATGTTTATATGCTGGTATATATATAAAGCTTAGCTTCTTACAAAGAATTTCTCAAAAGTGAGCTTTGTTGAAGCACTGTAAATTATTAGAACTTTTATGGAAATTTTAATTTAGGAAAAAATGTCATTTGTCTGGGCTGACTTAGCTGTTAGTTGTTTGTCCTTTGTTTTTTTTTTTTTTTTTTTTGGTGGAGGGTACGGAGTTTTGCTCTCGTAGCCCAGGCTGGAGTGCAGTGGCACGATCTCGGCTCACTGCAACCTCCGCCTCCCAGGTTCAAGCGATTCTCCGGCTTCAGCCTCTTAAGTAGCTGGGATTACAGGCATGCACCACCATGCCCGGTTAATTTTTGTATTTTTAGTAGAAACGGGGTTTCACCATGTTGGCCAAGCTGGTCTCAAAACCCTGACCTCAGGTGATCCACCTGCCTCAGTCTCCCAAAGTGCTAGGATTACAGGCGTGAGCCACCGCACCTGGCAGTTTGTCCTTCCTTTAGAGAGAAAGAGGTCTTTTTTTGAGACAGTCTTGCTCTGTTGCCCAGGCTGGAGTGCAATGGCACGATCTTGGCTCACTGCAACCTCTGCCTCCCTGGTTCAAGCGATTTTGTCACCACAGCCTTCTGAGTAGCTGGGATTACAAGTGTGTGCCACCACGCCTGACTAATTTTTGTATTTTCAGTACAGATGGGGTTTCACCATGTTAGTCAGGTTGGTTTCAAGCTCCTGACCTCAATTGATCACCCACCTTGGCCTCCCAAAGTGCTTGGATTACAGACATGAGCCACCACACCCGGCCAAGAGGTCTTCATTTAAAAATGATTTCTTGGGCCAGGTGCAGTGGCTCACGCCTGTAATCCCAGGACTTTGGGAGGCTCAGGTGGGTGGTTCACAAGGTTAGGAGTTTAAGACCAGCCTGGCCAATATGGTGAAACCCATCTCTACTAAAAATACAAAAATTAGCTGGGTGTGGTGGCGCACACCTGTAGTCCCAGCTACTTGGGAGGCTGAGGCAGGAGAATCACTTGAACCCGGGAGGCGGAGGTTGCAGTGAGCCGAGATGGCACCACTGCACTCCAGCCTGGGCAACAGAGTGAGACTCTGTCTCCAAAAATAAAAATTAAAAAAATAAAAATAAAAATGATTTCTTAAGTAAATTTCAAATACAGAATGTATGTGCTAGTGATAACAAAATTAACACTGTTTATCTGCAATAGGTAGATGTGGAGTTGATCAGTGCAATAAGCATAGGCAAACACATAGGAACATTTGACCTGTTTTTTTGTTGGTTTTAAAACATTGAATAATTTGGAAGCTTTTAAATCTCTTAATTTAAGCAACTAGATCGCTCTATTTATCTCCTTATCTTAAAAAAAACTGTTAAAATTATCTTTCCCACATATCAAACTTCCCATTTTTCTTTCATACTTCAGAAAGACAAGAATCCAGGACTTGAATCGTATCTTCCCGCTTTCTGAGGACTATTCTGGATCAGGTTCCGGCTCCGGCTCTGGATCAGGATCTGGGAGTGGCTTCATAACTGAAATGGAACAGGATTACCAACCAGTAGATGAAAATGATGCTTTCCATGACAACCTTAGGTCTCTTGACAGGAATCTGCCCTCAGACAGCCAGGACTTGGGTCAACTTGGATTAGAAGAGGATTTTATGATATAAAAGAGAATTTTCCCACCTTGACACCAGGCAATGTATTTAGCATGTTTTGTGTACCATGGTTAAATGATCAACCTTGGGACAAAGGATCTTATAGACATTTTTAAACATCTGAAAAAGAACCTTAAGTTTTATCATCCTTTTTTTCTCATGAATTCTTAAAGGATTGTGCTTTAATGCTGTTATCTATCTTATTGTTCTTGAAAATACCTGCATTTTTTGGTATCATATTCAGCCAACATCATTATGAAATTAATTAGATTCCCATGGCCATAAAATGGCTTTAAAGAATATATATTTTTTTAAAAACGGTTTGAGAAGCAAATTGGCAGGTAATATTTCATACCTAAATTAAGAATCTGACTTGGATTGTGAATTACAGATATGCCCCTTTTCTTATAAAAACAAAACAAAAAAATAATGAAGCACAGTTAATTTGTAGAGTGGGGGTATTTGACATATTTTACAGTGTGGAGTGTACTATATGTTATAGTACCTTTGAATGTGTTTGCAGAGCTAGTGGACATGTTTATCTACAAGTACGATTGCTGTTATATAACACCCCAAATAACTCCCAAATTAAAGCACAGTTGTGCTCTCAATACCTCATACTGCTTTACCTTTTTTTCCTGGATATCTGTGTATTTTCAAATGTTACTATATATTAAAGCAGAAATATAACCAAAGGTTAAGTTGTCTCAGATCTCTTGTTCTAAACCCAGGAAATAGTTATCTTTGGCCAGATGTTTCTCTAGAAGTCTTATCAACAAAACAACTTTAAACGTATTCTACAGTAAACACAAGTTTTGTAACCAGAATCAAATCATACTAACTAGCAGGTGAAGAAAGCAATGATGCCTTAGCAAGAGGGTTATACCTCTCAAAGCACTTCCTCACCTGAAAGATAGTCCCATCTCTGTTCCCCTTAGTTCTGAAAAGCCTCCTTGCATTGCTGTCATGGATTCTGTGCTACACTGTCCAGATCCCAGCTTCAGAACTGAATACTTACTCAAATTAATCTCTGCTGGCGAGAGCCACCTTGCCCAAGGTCATGCTGTTTGCAGGGCAGCCTGCATCCAGTGACTGGCTGATGTGGGTATATCAAGGCCTGAACTCAGAAGGGTCATACAGATTCAAAACTCCCCACAGGCTCAGCTCAGGTTTTGCTGGGACTACTCTGTAGCTCAATTTCTCTTTACTCAGTTTTACTTCCTTCCATTCTGCTCATAGGTGTCTATCCTGAGAGTGCTCCCTTAGAAATTTTCTGCTGGTTTCCATCTCAGAATTTGCTTCTTGGAGAACACAACTTGTGACAGGTTGTGCCAGGAGGGATAGGAAATAGATGCTGAGATGGGATTTTTGAGCTAGATTGCCTGCTGCCTGGCTGGCAATAAGGACTCCATCCTTGGCCATAGATGAGCACAGGCACAAGATAGCAGTGCAATTGTTAAAATTTTCACTGGTGATGAACCGAGATGGTGTACCAGTGGAAGGGAGTACACCAGGGTATGATATACTAGGAGTCTGAGAAATGTTGGCAAGTAGTAATAATAAAGACAATGGTATTGGTTGGCTATTGCTGTACTTAATTAGTGCTTTTGAAAAAGACAATGAAAGGCTAAGGATGATTAATTAAAGGCTAAATGTGAAAATCATTGTGCCTCCTTGGCAGCATATTAAGAAACTCTCTTCTGTAACAGAAGGACTCAAAAGGCTGAGGACCAGGCCCAGGACTTATGAGAATAGCAGATGGCTGGGTGCAATGGCTCACGCCTGCAATCCCAATGCTTTGTGGGAGCTGAGGCGGGTGGATCACCTGAGGTCAGGAGTTTGAGATCAGCCTGGCCAACACGGCGAAACACTGTCTCTACTAAAAATACAAAAATTAGCTGGGCATGGTGGCAGGCATCTATAATGCCAGCTACTCAGGAGGCTGAAGCAGGAGAATTGCTTGAACCTGGGCAGTTCAAACCTGGGAGGTTGCAGTGAGCCAAGATCATGTCACTGCAATCCAGCCTGGGCGACAGAGGGAGACTCCATCTCAAAAAAAAAAAAAAAAAAAAATTGCAGAATTCCAAGAATATTAAATTGTCAACTTAGCCCAGTGTGTTATGCAAGCTCAGAGTCCTTACCAGGGAAAAATGGGACCCTGAGAGATGGAGACATCCGGGCTGATACATTCAGGTTTTATTTATTTATTTATTTATTTATTATTATTTTTGTTGTTGTTGTTGTTGTTTTTTTGAGACAGAGTCTCGCTGTGTCGCCCAGGCTGGAGTGCAGTGGCGCGATCTTGGCTCACAGCAAGCTCCGCCTCCCGGGTTCATGCCATTCTCCCGCCTCAGCCTCCAAGTAGCTGAGACTATAGGCGCCCGCCACCATGCCAGGCTAGTTTTTTGTATTTTTAGTAGAGACAGGGTTTCACTAGGTTAGCCAGGATGGTCTCGATCTCCTGACCTCGTGATCCACCCGCCTCGGCCTCCCAAAGTGCTGGGATTACAGCCTTGAGCCACCGTGCCCGGCTACATTCAGGTTTTAAATCCTCAGATTCCTTTGAACCTTTGATTCTACAGAAGAGTCCCATGCTTTAAGGACTAATGCTGGCCAGGTGTGGTGGCTCATGCTTGTAATCCCAGCACTTTGGGAGGCTGAGGCGGGCAGATCACTTGAGGTCAGGAGTTCAAGACCAGCCTGGCCAACATAGTGAAACCCTGTCTCTACTAAAAATACAAAAATTAGCTGGTTGTGGTGGCAAGCACCTGTAATCCTACTCGGGAGACTGAGGTATGAGAATCACTTGAACCTGGGAGGTGGAATTTGCAATGAGCCGAGATCACGCCACTGCACTCTAGCCTGGGTGACAGAGTGAGACTCTGTCCCCAAAAAAAAACAACAGAAAAAACCAACAATCAAAAACAAAAAAACTAATGCTTTCCTGTTGAAGACAATCAGGAGGTCTCTACCCTTAAAGATGACACGCACCCTCCTTCAAGTCTGTCCCCACCTCCCTTCCTAGACAGCAGAGAAATATCCAAGTGAAGTCAGTATAAACCAACAGGGAAGTGTTGGGCTTGCTCAGGAGGAAAGGTAAAATACTCTGAAAGTTCTGTAGAACGTAGCTAACCTGGACCTTAAAAGCTGAGAGGGTGTCTATAAGACTTAACTCTAGAAGTCCTTGATCCTGGACTGATCCTGGCGATAGAACACAAAGTTGGATAAGGGAGTGTTTGGCAATGTGAGTGTACCCTCCTGGGATACGGGTTTTAATGCCCGGGCAAGAACCCTGGGAGAAGGTGTTGAGACTGCTAAAATGGCTCTTAGACAGTTGGAGAAAGTGACAGCCCATGCTTAAGTGAAGTGGAAATACTAGAATTGTCATGCCCGGCAGTGGAAAAAGGGGTCAATAGGATTAAGGAAATGCGCATGATAGAATCAACTGACTATATAAGCCTTGCAAACCCACCAGATGACTGTTTTGCAGGAAGGCCAACGCAATAAAGAATAGCCTGGTGAGAGCAATCAGCACCTCTGAGCCATCTGCAGTGGCTCTCCTGTGAAGGGCAGGGCAGATATTGTTACATAACTGGACCTATTAATAGCAGTGGGAATAATCGGTACCAAAATAATAGAGGCCAGGTGGTAGTACTCAATCATCAGAAGCCAAGAGGTACAGTTACTTTTTTTTTTTTTTTTTTTGGAAATAGAGTCTCACCCTGTTGCCCAGGCTGGAGTGCAGTGGCACGATCTCAGCTCACTGCAACCTCCACCTCACGGGTTCAAGCAATTCTCCTGCCTCAACCTCCTGAGTAGCTGGGACTACAGGCGCATGCTGCCACACCTGGCTAATTTTTTTTTTTTTTTTTTTTTTTGTATTGTAATAGAGACAGGGTTTCACAGTGTTGCCCAGGCTGGTCTCGAACTCCTGAGCTCAGGCAATTTGCCCGCCTTGGACTCCCAAAGTGCTAGGATTACAGGCGTGAGCACCGCACCCAGCCAAGAAGCCAAGAGGTGCAGTTATCTTAATGAGCAACAAGGTCAGAGATGTATCCAGGGGAGCCTGATGGGCACTGAGATAGGAGGTGGCATCTCTAGAGGCAATGTAGTTGCACAGCCAGCAAAAGTATTGCTCAATCTATTGTATTAAGCAGGGTTTGCCAGAGAGACAGAACCACTAGGACATATATGTAGATATATAAGAAAAGATTTATTAGGACAATTGGCTCATGTGATGGTGGAGGCCATCTGCAAGCTGGAGAACCAAGGAAGCTGGTAGCATAGCTCAGTCCAAGTCTAAAGGCCTTGGACCAGGGATGCAGGGATGTGGCGGATATTCCCCACTTGGTCTACCAACTCACACGCTACTCTCCTGAGGAAATAACTTCACAAATACACTCAGAAATAATGCTTTACCTGCTATCTAAGTATCCCTTAATCCAGTGAAGTTGACACCTAAAATTAACCACCACATTATTCAACCAGAAAGATCAAGATGGTCAGGAGGCATAGGGCAATTGCCTCAATAAAAAAGCACTATGGTGGCTGGGCATGGTGGCTCATGCCTGTAGCACTTTGGGAGGCCGAGGTGGGAGGATCACAAGATTAGGAGTTCGAGACTAGCCTGACCAACATGGTGAAACCCTGTGTCTACTAAAAATACAAAAATTAGCCAGGTGTGGTGGTGCGTGCCTGTAATTGCAGCTACTCAGGAGGCTGAGGCAGGAGAATCGCTTGAACCCAGGAGGTGGAGGTGCAGTGAGCCGAGATCACGCCATTGTACTCCAGCCTGGGCAACAGAGTGAGACTCTGTCTCAAAAAAAAACAAAAAACAACAAAAAAAAACACGATAGCTTTTTTTTTTTTTTTTTGAGACGGAGTCTTGCTGTGTCTCCTGGGCTGGAGTGCAGTGGCCGGATCTCAGCTCACTGCAAGCTCCGCCTCTCGGGTTTTACGCCATTCTCCTGCCTCAGCCTCCGGAGTAGCTGGGACTACAGGCGCCCGCCACCTCGCCCGGCTAGTTTTTTGTATTTTTAGTAGAGACGGGGTTTCACCGTGTTAGCCAGGATGGTCTCGATCTCCTGACCTCATGATCCGCCCGTCTCGGCCTCCCAAAGTGCTGGGATTACAGGCTTGAGCCACCGCGCCCGGCCAAAAACACGATAGCTTTAACCAGTTTTCTTACCTGAGTCAGATTTCAGACCTGGAGCCCACTGGCTAAAACAGAAACTAGTTCCTCTGGAAAATGAACCCTGTGAGACTGCAGCAAGTGTATGTAGTGATGATTCCCCTAATGCTGAGTCAAAGGGATCTATGGGCATTTTCTCAGGTACCATATATTAGGGAAAAGTGGGATATTCAAACATTTCAGGAACAGTCACAGGATCTGAGCTGATTTTGAAACAGAGACCCAAAGCATCACCCAAGACATCACCAGGCCTCCTTTTTAGTGGGGGCACAAAGTAGAATCGTCACCCAGGTCTGGCTCACAGTGGCCATTTCTCCAGTATCTGAATGTATCATTAGAATGGACGTACTTGGTAGTTAGTACAACCTCCACACTGGTTTCTTGATCTGTGTGATAGAAGCTATTGTGATGGAAAAGACCAAGTGAAAACTTCTGAAGCCACCCCTCCCACCATCTACCAATAAATCAAAAACCGTATTTCATCCTAAGGGGAATGTCAGTGATTAGTAGCACCTTTAAAAACAAAGAACGCGGCCAGGAATGGTGGCTCATGCCTGTAATCCCAGCACTTTGGGAGGCCGAGGCAGGTGGATTATGAGGTCAGGAGTTCAAGACCAGCCTGGTCAAGATGGTGAAACCCCGTCTCTACTAAAAATACAAAAATTAGCCAGGTGCTGTGGCACGGTCCTGTAACCCCAGCCAGGACGCTGAGGCAGGAGAATCGCTTGAACCTGAGGGACGGAGGTTGCAGTGACCCAAGATTGAACCACTGCACTCCAGCCTGGGCAACAGAGTGAGACTCTGTCTCAAAAAAACAAAAACAAAACAAAACAAAACCAAAAACAGAGAATGCAGAAATGCTAGTCCCCGATGCACCTCCATTTAATTCACCAATCTGGGTCTCACAAAAAGCAAATGGAGAGTGCCAGTGGACTACTACAAATTCAACTGAGTACAGAGGGTCCCCAACTTACAATGATTTGATTTCATTATTCTTTGACTTTATGATAGTGTGAAAGTGATACATATTCAGTAGAAACTAAATTTCAATTTTTGAATTTTGACATTTTCCAGGTTGGTGATATGTAGTGTGATGCTCTCTGGTGGTGCTGGGCAGCAGTAGCGAGTATGGTTTTTCGCTTTCAGTATTAAATACATTACATGAGACATTAAAACTCTTTATTATAAAATAGGCTTTGTATTAGATTATTTTCAACAAGTATAGGTTAATGTAAGAGTTCTGAGCATACTTAAAGTAGGCTAGGCTAAACTATGATATTTGATACGTTAGGTGTATTTTTTTTTTTTTTTTTTTTTTTTTGAGACGGAGTCTTGCTCTGTCACCCAGGCTACAGTGCAGTGGCTGGATCTCAGCTCACTGCAACCTCCGCCTCCTGGGTTCACGCCATTCTCCTGCCTCAGCCTCCGGAGTAGCTGGGACCACAGGCGCCGGCCACCTCGCCCGGCTAATCTTTTGTATTTTTAGTAGAGACGGGGTTTCACCGTGTTAGCCAGGATGGTCTCGATCTCCTGACCTCGTGATCCGCCCGTCTCGGCCTCCCAAAGTGCTGGGATTACAGGCTTGAGCCACCGCGCCCGGCCACGTTAGGTGTATTTAATGTGTTTTTCACTTAAGATATTTTCATCCGGGTGTGGTGGCTCACACCTGTAATCCGGCACTTTGGGAGGCTAAGGCGGGTGAATCACCTGAGGTCAGGAGTTCGAGACCAGCCTGGCCAACATGAAACCTTGTCTCTACTAAAAATAGAAAAACTAGCTGGGCATGGTGGTGCACACCTGTAATCCCAGCTACTCTGGAGGCTGAGACAGGAGAATCACTTGAACCCAGGAGGCGGAGGTTGCAGTGAGCTGAGATTGTGCCATTGCACTCCAGCCTCGGCGACAGAGTGAGACTCAGTCTCAAAAATAAATAAATAAACAAACAAACAAATAAATAAATAAATAAATATGTTCAATTTATGATGGGTTTATTGGGATGTAACCCCACTGTAAGTTGAGGTACATCTGTAGTAGCTCTATTGCAGCAGTGTCTCCAGGCGGAACTCTTTTCCTAGAGCAGAGTTACATAGCTTTAGATACCTAATAGTCATTTATTTGACAAACGCTTTCTTTTATATCACTACCAAAAAAAGAGGACAAGGCTAGGCACAGTGGTTCATACCTATACTCCTAGCACTTTAGAAGGCTGAGGTGGGAGAATCACTTGAGCCCAGGAGTTCGAGACCAGCCTGGGAAATATAGTGAGACCTCATCTCTCCATTTTTTAAAAGAGGATCATAGACCAGGCACAGTGATTCATGCCTGTAATCCTAGCATTGGGAGGCCGAGGTGGATGGATGGCTTGAGCTCAAGAGTTCAAGATCAACCTAGGCAACATGGTGAAACTCTGTCTCTACAAAAAATACAAAAATTAGCCAGTTGTAGTGGCATGTGCCTATAGTCCCAGCTACTCAGGCAGCTGAGGTGGGAGGGTGGCTTGAGCCTGGGAGGTAGAGGTTGCAGTGACCTGAGATTGTGCCACTGCACTCCAGCCTGGGCAACAGAGCCAGACCCTGTCCAAAGGAAAAAAAAAAAAAAAAGAGGGTCAGAAAGAGTTTACATTCTCTTGGAACAGACAACAGTATACATTTACAGCCTATTCCCAGGATTATTTTAACTCTCCCACTCTCTGTCATAGTACCATCTAAAGAGACCTGAACTGGCTGGACTTCTCACAGAAAATCACAGTGGTCACTGACCAGACCCCCATGTCACTGCCACTGATGTACCAACATTTATTCCTGGACTCACATCTATGGTTGTATGAGGGCTTCCTAATGACCAATTGCCAGGGTAGGAATAAACTCCAGCTTGGTTCACACGTGGATTGGTCTGGTATATGGGAGCAAGCCAAAAGTGGATGTCAGCTACACTATAGTACCACTCAGGAGTGGACTTGAAAAGCAGCTTTGAGCCGGGCGCGGTGCCTCAAGCCTGTAATCCCAGCACTTTGGGAGGCCGAGACGGGCGGATCACTAGGTCAGGAGATCGAGACCATCCTGGCTAACATGGTGAAACCCCGTCTCTACTAAAAAATACAAAAAACTAGCCGGGCGAGGTGGCGGGCGCCTGTAATCCCAGCTACTCCGGAGGCTGAGGCAGGAGAATGGCGTGAACCCGGGAGGCGGAGCTTGCAGTGAGCTGAGATCTGGCCACTGCACTCCAGCCCGGGCGACAGAGCCAGAGCCAGACTCCCTCTCAAAAAAAAAAAAAAAAGAAAAGCAGCTTTGAGGGGAAGTCCTCCCAGTGGGCAGGAGCATTGGGTGGTGCTCCTGGCCATCCACTCTGTGTGGAGAGAGAAGTAGCCTGAGGTTGGAAGATACTCATTTTCATGGACTGTGGTGACTGTTTTGCCCAGTTGATCAGGGGCCTAAAACAGAAAGATTGGAAGATTGGGCACTAAGAAGCTTAGGGTAAAGGCACGTGGCTGGACCAATGAGAGAAGACAAAGTGTGAAGATGTACGTATCAAATGTGAATGCCCACCAGAAAACATCCATCACAGAAGAGGCACTAAACAACCAGGTGGACAAAATGACTTGGACAGATGTCAGAGACGTCAGTCAGCCTCTTTCATGGGCCACCCTAAAACTAGTACAATAAGCTTAGGAAGGAGTGGCCACAGTGGCAGTGATGGAGGCCACACATGGGCTCCCACCGACCAAGACTGATCCAGCTACTGATGTTGCCAAATGTCCAGTATGCTAGCAACAGAGCTCACTGCTGAGCCACTGATATGGCACTATCCCTGAAGGAGACCTTGGTGGCTAGTTGACTACATAAGGTCCCTTCCATCCTGGAAGGGCCAGAGATTTGTTTGAACAGTGATAGACACGTATTTCAGGTATGTGTTTGCCTTTCCTGCTCAGGCGATCTCTAACACGAAAATCTAAGGGCTTACAGAGTATGATTGATTTATCAACAGGGTTTTGCATATAACATCACATCACAGCATAACAGCAGGAGATGCAGCAGGGCGCACACGACCACAGGCTCCACTGGTTTTATCACCTACCACATCACTTCAGTGCCCTCAACATGACAGAATGATGGAAGGGCCTGTTGAGGGCACAGCTGAGGCAACGCTTGGCTATGATACACTGAGGTTGGCGTCACAACCTTCAGGATGCAGTTTACATGCTAGATAAGTAACCTTTATATGGTGCTGTGTCCTTAATAGGTAGAACACATAGGTCCAGGAACCAAGGAGTGGAAGTACAAAAGGACTCAACATCAAAACTACGTGGGGTGTTTAGCTGGACACAATAGCTCATGTCTGCAATCCCAGTTACTTGGGAGGCTGAGGTGGGAGGATTGCTTGAGGCCAGGAGTTCAAGAGCAGCCTGGGCAACATAAAAGACCCTGTCCCCTTATCTAACAAAACAAAACAAAACACTACTTGTGGAATTTATTCTTCCTATTACCGCAACCCTGAGTTTTGCATATGTAGATGTTATGGTTCCCTGTGGGAAATGTCTCCACCAGGGGACATGGTAAGAGTTGTATTGAACTTTAAGCTATGGCATTTTAAGCTCTTTGTGGCAAGGGATGAATGGTCAAGAAGTCACCATCTTGGCAGGGGCTACGAACCTGATTATCAAGAGGCAGGGCTGCTGCTACACAGTGGGAACAGGGAGGACTACGCTTGACACCCAAGTGATCCACTGAGGCTTCTCTTGGTACTTAGGAGAAGTACTAATGGTTTGATGGTAAATGGATAAATACAGCAGCCAGGCCTGAGAAGAACCTGCCAACTAGGGGCTCAGATCCTCATGGCTGAAGGTCTGGGTCAATCCTCCAACTATGCCATCTAGACTAGCAGAGGTGTTAGCCAAGGGTGAGAGAAATCTAGAATTGATAGTAGAGGAGGCATTTCATGAGTATCCATTGTAGTCTTGATACCAGCTGCAGTGGCAGTGGCTGTAGCTCATTCCATTGACCTTTCTCCAGGAATAGAGCCCTGCAGTATCCTGAAGGAGCTGTTCCCAGGATTTATATGAAGCAAAAAAGATCTAAGTGGCACAAGGGGTAAACTGTTACGAATGCCGTGCTGTGTTACTGAGATTCTCCCTTTGGGACTGGAAGATCTATTTCCTCAGCCACAGGAAAGGTTGGCTGATGGCTGCAAGTTCTTAGATGCAGACAGCCAGCTCATCCAAGGTCATGCTCCCTTCTCATGGACAGCTCACAAAGACTCATCTATGTGTGGGTATAGTGTCTCAGAGCTCATGATCCACTTGGAACAACTCGGAAGAAACATCCCAACTTCAGAACTCTCTCTGTGGTCAGCTGATGCCTTGTGATTGTACTGCAGCTCAATTTATTCCTCTCTAATTCCGTTTCCTTCTCGTTCTGCACAGGTGTTGATCCTAAGGCAACTCCATCATTAACTTCCTCCATGCTATTCATCATCTCAGAGTTTGCTTCTCATAGAACACAACTCATAGGAATATGTTTATAGCATTTTACTTTTGGTGACAGTTGTAAATTATACCCTGATCTTTCTGTTAATAAATCTGAGATTGTTTAATAGGAACTTAGTTAGTTTTATGCCCAATGGGGTATTACCGTCAAGAGGCCTATTTTTGGCTTCCATATGATATAGCAGAGAAAACAAGGCCCGTTTTAGAAAATATACCTGTTGTTTTGTATCACTAGTTAAGTGCTAGGTTTTACACTTCTAAAGGAGAGGTAGGTAGTCAAGGTTTTGTTTAAAACATGACATTTTTGTTAAAAAAGAACTTAAAACTTGCCACAAAGGAACTGTAGAGTATTTCTCTTTTGTAGAAACACTTTGAGTTTTAGCTTTACAAAGTCCTGACTTAAATACCAGTTTTACTCTTTATTAGCTGTATAACTTTAGAACAACTAGCCTAATTTAGCTAAGTTTGTCTAGGGAGAGCAGTATAGGAAGGGGTTAATTGTGTGGACTCCAGAGCCAGATCATCTGGACTGAAAATTCTGTCACTTACCAACTAGATAAGCTTAGATGAGTTATCTAACCTCTCTATACCTCAGTTTCCTCCTCTTTCAGATGAGGATAATGATAGTGCCTGCTTTGTAGGTTTGTTAAGAAGATTAAATGAATTAATACACGTAAAGTGCTAGAGACAATACCATTGAGCAAGTGATCAATAAACATGAGCAATTATCACTACCTGTACTATAGGTTAACAATACTCGCCCAAGGGGTTGTGGTGAAGATTAAATGAGGCAATGTATATGATATAGTTAGCTAAGTGTTTGGCACACAGTAAGCCCCTAAAAAATTGTAATCATGAAAATGTATGTTGATTGACAGACAGAGCCCAAAAGGTAAAAGAGTAAGAATTTAAAAACCTGGCCGGGAGCGGTGGCTCAAGCCTGTAATCCCAGCACTTTGGGAGGCCGAGACGGGCGGATCACGAGGTCAGGAGATCGCGACCATCCTGGCTAACACAGTGAAACCCCGTCTCTACTAAAAAATACAAAAAACTAGCCGGGCGCGGTGACGGGCGCCTGTAGTCCCAGCTGCTCGGGAGGCTGAGGCAGGAGAATGGTGTAAACCCGGGAGGCGGAGCTTGCAGTGAGCCGAGATAGGGTCACTGCACTGTAGCCTGGGCGACAGAGCAAGACTCCGTCTCAAAAAAAAAAAAAAAAAAAGAATTTAAAAACCTACACAACTTTAAAAAATTTAAGAGTAAGAATTTTAAAAACTACACAAAACTACACAAGCTATTTCATAATATTATTTTAAAGATTACATCTATGTGTTAGGTGATGGGAATACAGAGGGAAACAAGGGCACACCAGATGGTATTTGTCCTTGAGCTTAGTCTAACAGGGTTTGAATGAGAGTGGATGTAATATGTTAGTCTTGCCTGGCACTAAGGAAGGTATTACGTGAGTGCAACAGTAATTGTGGTTTTTGCATTGTTGGAATTTGCCGTTTGATATTGGAATGCATTCTTAAATAAATGTGCTTATGTTATACATCAATTTAATGGGCATTTCTCGCTTTATGTTTTTGTGTTGGTGACTTATTACTTGCTGTTTATTTTATGTTTATTTTAGACTATGGAAATGATATTAAGACAAAAAGCAAATTCAAGCTATTTTCTTATTCGAGTTCAAAACAGATCTTAAAGCAGCGGAGACCACACGCAATATCAACAACATGTTTGGTGCAGGAACTGCTAACAAACGTGCAGTGCAGCCGTGGTTAAGACGTTTTGCAAAAAGATGAGAGCCTTGAAGATAAGGAGCGTAGTGGCCGGCCATGGGAATTTGACAAAGATCAACTGAGAGCAATCATTGAAGCTGATCCTCTTACAACTACACAAGAAGTTGCCAAAGAACTCAACATTGACCATTCTACAGGTCATTCAGCATTTGAAGCAAATTGGAAAGGTGAAAAAGCCTGATAAGTGGGTGCCTCATGAGCTGAGCGAGAATAAAAAACATCGCCGTTTTGAAGTGTCATCTTCCCTACTCTACACAACAACAAGCAATTATTTCTTGATCTGATTGTGACGTGCGACAAAAAGTGGATTTTATGCGACAACCAGCAATTACCAACTCAGTGGTTGGACGGAGAAGAAGCTCCAAATTACTTCCCAAAGCCAAACTTGCACCAAAAAAAGGTCATGGTCATTGCTGCCAGTCTGATCCACTATAGCTTTCTGAATCCTGGCGAAACCATTACATTGGGGAAGCATGCTCAGCAAATCGATGAGATGCACCGAAAACTGCAACTCCTGCAGCCAGCATTGGTCAACAGAAAGGCCAAATTCTGCTCCATGAGAATGCCTGACTGCAGGTTGTAGAACTAATACTTCAAAAGTTGAATGAATTGGACTACGAAGTTTTGCCTCATTCTCCATATTCACCTGACCTCTTGCCAACTGACTACCGCCCCTTCAAGCATCTCGGCAGCGTTTTGCAGGGAAAACGCTTCCACAACCAGTAGAATGCAGAAAATGCTTTCCAAGAGGTCGTCGAATCCAAAAGCATGGATTTTTATGCTACAGGAATACAAACTTATTTCCCAATGGCAAAAATGTATTGATTGTAATGGTTCCTATTTTGATTAATAAAGATGATAATAAATTATACTAATTAGATAATTAATAAAGTTATAATGATTTAAAATTCATGGTCCAGGCCCAGTGCAGTGGCTCACGCCTGTAATCCCAGCACTTTGGGAGGCCAAGGGAGGAGGATCACTTGAGGTCAGGAGTTTGAGACCAGTGTAGCCAACATAGTGAAACCCCGTCTCTACTGAAAATACAAAAAATAAGCTGGGGTCGGTGGTGGGCACCTGTAATCCCAGCTACTTGGGAGGCAGAGGCAGGAGAATCATTTGAATCCGGGAGGTGGAGCTTGCAGTGAGCCAAGATCATGCCACTGCACTCCAGCCTGGGTAACGGAGGGAGGCTCCATCTAAAAAAATAAAATAAAATAAAATTCACAGTTCAAAACTGCAATTACTTTTGCACCAACCTAGATAGATGGATAAATATTATCAGCCACATAGAAAAAACAGTATATAAACTGTATAGTTTTTTATTTTCTTCTTTCAAGATATGGTCTAGCTCTGTTACCCAGGCTGGAGTACAGTGGTATGATCTCAGCTCACAGTAGCTTCCAACTTCTGGGCTCAAGCAATCCTCTCACCTCAGCCTCCCAAGTAGCTGGGACCACAGGTGCATGCCACCATGCCCAGCTGTTTTTTCTTTTGTATTTTTGGTAAAGACAGGGTCGTGTTGTATTGCCCAGGCTAGATTTTTTGTTTGTTTGTTTGTGTGTGTGTGAGGAACAAAGTCTTGCTCTGTCACCCAGTCTGGAGTGCAGTGGTGCAATCATGGCTCACTGCAACCTCCACCTCCCAGGCTTAAGCAGCCTTGAGCTCCTGGCCTCAAGTGATCCTCCTGCCTGAGTCTCCCAAGTAGCTAGGACTACAGGCATGTGCCACCACACCTGGCTAATACATATATATATACACACACACACACACATATACACATACACACACACACACACACACACACACACATATATATATATATATTTGAGACATCATGTTGCCCAGGCTGGCCTCAAACTCCCGGCCTCAAGTGATCCTCCCACTTTGCCCTCCCAAAGTGCTAGTATTACAGGTGTGGCCATCATTCCTGGCCTTGTGTAGGTTTTTAAATTCTTACTCTTTTACCTTTTGGCTCTATTTTTCAATCAACTATTTACCATAATTACAGAGTTTTTTGGGGGTTTGTGGGCAAAGGGTTAAAAACTTCTTCCAATTTGTACTTTTGAGCAATAGTCTAATTCGTAGCCAATTTTCCTGTCTGATATACAATCGACAAAAACCTGCTGAGGACCAAGCCACCAGGGATTAACAGTTAAGACTACTCAAAATTTAGTGGATACAATGCAAATAACTATAATACATTTTACATTATAGATGTTTTTTCAAATCTATAATAATGATAAAATGCTAAGATAGCGAAGGGATGGGAATGGCTGATTTTGCAGAAGCTTTTTGTCTCCATTCCCTCAGCATGTTGTCTGCCTTACCAGTTGGGTCACTGTTGAAAATATTAATACAATTGATCTTTCAGAACCCTGTTTGTCTTCCTAGGTTTATATGTACCAAACCAGGGTTTTTCAGCTTTGGCATTATTGACTTTTTTGTTGTTGTTGTTAGAGCTAGAGACTCACTATGTTGCCCAGGCTGGCCCCAAGCTCCTAGACTCAAGTGGTTCTCCTGCCTCAGCCTGCTGAGTATCTGGGACTGCAAGTACACACCACTGCGCCTGGCTATTGACATTTCTGACAGGGTATGTCTTTGTTCTAGGGAGGCTATTCTGTGGATTATAGGAAGTTTACAGCCTTTCTGATCTCTACTCATTACTTGCCTAGTAGCACTTTCCCCCCTAGAACTCGACAATCAAAAAGTTCTCCAGGCTGGGCGCAGTGGCTCTTGCCTGTAATCCCAGTACTCTGGGAGGCTGAGGTGGACAGATCACTTGAGGTCAGGAGTTCAAGATGGGCCTGGCCAACACGGTGAAACCCTATCTCTACTAAAAATGCAAAAATTAGCCGGGCGTGGTGCTGGGTGCTTGTAGTCCCAGCTACTCAGGAGGCTGAGGCAGGAGAATCACTTGAACCCAGGAGGCAGATGTTGCAGTGAGCCAAGATTGTGCCATTGCACTTCAGCCTGGGGGACAAGAGTTCGTCTCAAACACACACACACACACACACACACACACACACACACACACCCCTTAGTGGCAATAAATATTAATAAATAATGAACATTTCAAAATTTTATAGTTTCTTTGGATCAGAAATTTGAGAGAGGATTACTTTGGTGGTTCTGTCAAGGAGATTTTCATGAAATTGCAGTCAATTTGTCAGCTGAGGCTGCAGTCATCTGAAGAGTTAATGAGTACAACAGGATCAGCTTCCAAGATGGCTCGCTCACATGGCTGGCAAGTTAGTTCTGGCTATTTCCAGGCGACCTCAGTTTCTCACTATGTGGACCTCTCCATTGGACTTCTCTCAAAGTGAGTGACCCAAGAGAGAGCAAGTCAGAAGCAGCCATGAAAGTCACACACATCACTTCCATCTTATTCTGTTGGTCACACAGACCAGCGTTGACAGCATTTGAGAAGGGACTATAAAGGAGTGTAAATACTGGAAGGCAAGGATCATTGGGGAATATCTTAGAAGTTGGCTACTATAATACAGTCATTAAAAAAAAAACATATGGAGAAATTATTTAGAAAGGAAAACAAAGAGACAACTAGATGGAAAATAGAAAAGAAGAGATAAGAAAATGACATAATCAGTTCAGGAAGTCCAGTATGTGACTAATAGAAGACCTAGGATGAAAGAGGAGAGGAAAAGATGGGAAGAAATTATCAGAGAAATTTAGCAAGGTTTCAAGACACCAAGTTATTGTAGAAAAGTCACACACAAACACATGCACAAGAAATGAACAATTAGAAAATAATTTTTAAAAATAAAATTTTAAATTTGGTATAAAGATGGGGTCTTGCCATGTTGCCCAGGCTGGTCTTGAACTCCTGGGGTCAGGCAATCCTCCTGCCTTGGCTTCCCAAAGTGCTGGGATTGCAGGTGTGAGCCACTACACCTGGCCAGAAAATTAAAAAAAGTTTAATACCATTTACAATAGTGTCAAAAAATAAATGCTTAGAAAAAAATTTATCAAAAGATGTAAAAGGTACTGAAAACTGCAAAACATTGCCGAAAGAAATCAAAGCTTTTTCTCTACTTATTTAGAAAAATAGAGAAATACACCATATTCATGGATTGCAAGGCCCAATATTGTTAAGGTGCCAATTTTCCCCAAACTGAGGTGTAGGTTCAACTCATTTCCAATCAGTAGATTTTGTTTTTTGGAGAATTGGATTAACAACTTATAAATGTAATTCAAGATTTATAATGTTGGAATACAAGAATTTAGAATAGCCAATGCATTCTTGACAAATAACAAGTTGGAAAAATTACAGCACTTTACTTCAAGATTTACTATAAAGCTATTGTATTGAAGACAGCGTAGTATTGCATAAAGATAGACAGATCAATGGAAAAGACTAGAAATTTCACAAATAGGCTCACAATTATACAGTCAATAGATTTTTGACAAAAACACCAAAGATGTGTGTGTGTGTGTGTGTATATATATGTGTGTGTATATATATATATATATATATTTTTTTTTTTTTGAGACAGAGTCTCACTTTGTTGCCCAAGCTGGAGTACCATGGCCCGATCTTGGCTCATTGTAACCTCTGCCTCCCGGGCTCAAATGATTCTTCTGCCTCAGCCTCCCAAGTAGCTGGGATTACAGTCATGCGCCACCACGCCCGGTTAATTTTTGTATTTTTTAGTAGAGAGGGTTGCACCATACTGGCCAGGCTGGTCTCGAACTCCTCACCTCAGGTGACCCACCTACCACAGCCTCCCAAAGTGCTGGGATTACAGACATGAGCCACCGCGCCAACACCAAAGATTATTTAAGGCGGAAAGGAAAGTATTTGCAACAAATGGTGCTGGAACCATGTAGACACAAATAAGCTCTCAAATCTTACCCATACTATTTGCAAATTTTAGTTTGAGATGGATCTCATTTTACACCTAAATGTAAAAGTCCAAATTCTCAAGTCATCAACAGACGTTGTTAGGAAAGTAAATAAGCACACAGAGTGGGAGAAAATATTTTCAATTACTATATTTGATACAGGACTTATATTCAAAGTATTTAATAAACTATAATTCAGTAATGAGAAAATAAACATCTTAACTAAAAATTGGCAGTCTTGACAGGCACTTCCCAAAGGGAGGTATATGTGAATGATCCATATGCACCTGAAAAAGTATTCAGAATCATTAATCATCAGGGAAAAGCAGATTAAAAACACATTGAGAAAACCACATACTCATAAGAATGACTAATGTTAAAAACACTGACAACACTAAATGTTAGCAAGGATGTAGAAACATTAATATTTCACATACTCGTGATGGGAGGATAAAATGGCACAACCAGTTTAAAAAGTGATGTGGCATTTTCTTGTAAAATTAAATATACACCTACCTACCCAGCAATTCTACTTTGGTTAGGTTCACAAAAAAGGTGTGTACATAGCAGCACTTTATTCACAACAGAATAAAAGGGAAAAAAGATGTCCACTGACAGGAAAAAAGGTATTTTGTGGTCTCTTCACACAATGAAATACTACAATAAGCAATGAAATGGAACAAACTGCTGATGCATACAACAACATAAACAAGTATCAAAATCATTTTGCTTAGGTAATGAAACAAGACACAAAAGAACACTTGTGGTAGGATTCCATTATTATTTCGCTACAGAACACCAGCTAACCAATATCAAAAAAATCAGAACAGTGGTTGCATCTAGGAGATGGGATTGATTGAGAGAGGATGTGAGAAAGTTTTCTGAGGTTGATGGCAGTTATCTATATCTTGATGAAGGTGTGGGTTAAATAAACATATGCTTTTTTTTTTTTTTTTTTAAGAGTCAGGGCCTGACTCTGCAGCCTAAACTGGAGTGCAGTGGCACCATTGTGGCTCACGATAGCCTGGAACTCCTGGACTCAAGCAATTCTTCTGCTTCAGCCTCCTGAGCGGCTGTGACTACAGGCATGACCCACCACCTGGCTAATTCTTAAATTTTTTATAGAGACAAAGGTCTTGCTCCATCATCCAGGCTGGAGTGCAATGAGGCGACCATTGCAGCCTCGAACCCCTGGCCTCATGCAATCCTCCTGCATTGGCTTCCCAAAGTGCTGAGATTATAGACATGAGCCACTGTGCCCTGCGACACCATGCACAATCTAAATGTATGCATTTGTCAAAACTGATCAAACTGCACACTTAAGACTAACATATGTCACTGTATGTACATTATATCCATTATATCTCAATTTAAAAAGAAAAGAGGAATAGTGAGATAAAATATTAAGTGTTGGTACATTTAAGAAAAAAACCTGTATATTGTGAAAAAAAAGTATGGCTTTTATTATTGTAATTTTTTTAAAAAAGAATATTTACCATGATTACAGCTGCACTCACTGAAGTTTTTAAGCAAAATCTATTCTATCTGCTCTGGGACGTTAAAGGAAAAAAGTTGTTCTATACTTCACTGGCATGTTTTAAATTGTATTTTCTTTTTAAGTTAAATTATTATTTATTTTTTGAGACAGGGTCTCGCTCTGTTGCTCAGGCTGGAGTGCAGTGGTGCAATCTCAGCTCACTTCAAACTCTGCCTCCCTGGCTCAAGTTATCCTCCCACCTCAGCCTCCTGAGTAGCTGGTACAATAGGCACATGCCACCACACCCAGCTAATTTTTGTGCTTTTGTAAGATACGAGGTCTCACCATGTTGCCCAGGCTGGTCTCAAACTCCTGGGCTCAAGTGATCCACCCACCTCGGCCTCTCAATGTGTTGGGATTACAGGTGTGAGCCACTGCGCCCAGCCTAAATTGTATTTTCTTTCTTTATCCCTTTTGTGTATTTGTATTTTATTCTCTTCCCTTAACTTTGCCAGTGAACTCTGCAAACAGTTGCTCCCTGACACTCTCACAGTTATTAATGTGAATTTTTAGTCTTTGTGAATTTGAATAAATGACTATTTTTCTCTTAACTGGTTTCTGATAGATAAAAGCTCAGATTATCTTACCATCTAATACATTTTGACCTAAACTCCGTACTTTTGTTGATGAAAGTCAATCCCTGTAAGTTAGTCACATTTTCTTCACACCCCCCCTCCCCTTTTTTTTTTTTTTTTTTTTTTGGCAGAGGGCAAATATAGAGATGCCACAGTTCTCAGCTGGTGAAACACTGTACTGCTCACAATCTAACTGTAACATTCTGGCTTGCTGAATAAATTGATAGGTAGGCAGACAGATAAATAACCAGTTCAACAATTCTGTTGCTCCTTGTGTTTATTATGATAGCACAATTATTGATTGGGTTTTGATCAGTAGAATAAATAATTAGTACAAATTAGTACAAATAAATAATTAGTACAAATTAGTACAAAATTGTACAAATAATTAGTACAAATAATTAGTACAAATCAGTAGAATAAATAATTAGTACAAATTAGTACTTTCTTTGCCACATCTTATTTATACTTGGCTTGACTAGTATTTCTTTGCCTGTGTGACATTTTCATCTATTCTTTTGCTATGTTGATATTTAAGTCCCAGAAAAGGGTAGGTAGGAACCAGAGTAGCTCTCAAGGTGACAGGCAAATCTTCAAAGTGAAAAAAAAATTTTTTTCACTTTTATTAATTAAAGATTTGCATTGTTTTTGCTGTTTTCTTTTCACAGTTCAAATAGACAGCAATATCAGTGTTACTATAGTTATTTATTTATTTTTTGAGACGGAGTCTCGCTCTGTCACCAGGCTGGAGTGCAGTAGCGCGATCTCGGCTCACTGCAAACTCCGCCTCCCAGGTTTAAGTGATCCTCCTGCCTCAGCCTACCGAGTAGCTGGGATTACAGACGTGCACCACCATGCCCGGCTGATTTTTGTATTTTTAGTAGAGACGGGGTTTCGCCATGTTGGCCAGGCTGGCCTCAAACTCCTGACCTCAAGTGATGCTCTGCCTCTGCCTCTGCCTCCCAAAGTGCTGGAATTGCAGGCCGTGAGCCACCACGCCTGGCCCAAATATGTGCATTTAAAGCTACAAATTTTCCTTTTACACAGTGTCAGCTGCATTCCACAAATTTGATATGTTGTATTATTTTTATTTCAAATTATTTTTATTATTTTTTATTTTTGAGACAGAGTCTTGCTCTGTCGCTCAGGCTGGAGTGCAGTGGCTCTATCTCGGGTCACTGCAGCCTCCGCTTACCGGGTTCAAGAGATACTCCTGCCTGACTTCAGGTGATCCGCCTGCCTTGACCTCCCAAAGTGTTGGGATTACAAGTGTGAGCCTCCGTGCTCGGCCTCAACTTATTTTTAAATTTCCATTGATCTCTTCTTTGACCTAGAGATTTGGAATTATGTTGCTTGATCTCCAATATTTCCGGAATTTTCTTGCTTTTTTAGGTTGATTTCTAGTTTTAGTTCTATTGCGGTTACAGATGATACTCTGACTTCAATCCTCTTAAATTTGAGACTCACACTGAGGATTAAGTATAAAAAAAATTTTTTGAGAACTGTTTTATGGGCTTGCCTCACAAACTTGATTTTGTTTTGTTAAGGTGGGGTAATCATAGTGCATTCAGTGATAGATTTTTCTTCTGCTTTGGTAATGCGTAGAGTGCACTGTGGCCCTTCAAATCCCACACGGTACTTTGAAATCCCACACGGTATTTTCCTCATCTGGAGGTCCTACAGGTTTACACTAGGGAGGAGGATCCAGTTCAGGCCAGCGTAGTCTTCAGTTGCACCGTGGGACTTTTGGGGGAACGGCTTTGCCCTCTCAGAACGGCTGGGCGGAACGGTGGGTTTGTGAGCCCTCCAGGCTCAGGGGCCATCTGGGGACTTTGGGAAGCAATGAAAGTTGTATCCTAGGATTTTTTCTACTGGTCTTCTCTTCAGAGGTGAGAAAGCCAAGTTAAGAAAACCCAGACTCAGACGGAAGCTGAGCGGGGCTGCGTTCAGGCAAGGGGGCAGAACGCCTCCCCCTGGACGAAGAGAGCACATCTCTTACGAGGCCTAAGGAAGCAGGGCTCCCATTTGCCTCGGCAACCCAGGGACCCAGCCAAGGAGAGCGCCTCCAGAAGAACCCTTCCTTCTCCTCCTTCCTTCCCAGCCGCTCAAACTTTCACAGGAACTGGGTGTGGCAAAGAGGAAAGACACAGAACAGCTAGTCCGGTGACCACAGAGGGGACAAGGAGGAGCCCGCGAACCTGCGTTTGCCCGGGCCCCGCCCACTCGACGTCATTTGCCCGACCCTCCCCGCCCACCGAAGGGTGGAGCCTAAGGCCCCGCCTCCAAGCAGCCTCTCCCCGCAGTGTCTGGCGGCCAGCAGGGCGGGGCATGAGGCCGAGAGAGGGACGGGTGCGGGGGTAGGGGGAGAGGAAGGGAGTGGTCACGTGTGGCGGGCGGCCCGAGGTCACGTGACGGGGCGCCGGAGCGGAGGGATCCGGGGCTGGGAGTTCTCCTGAGGGAAGAGGAGTGGAGTGGCGGGGACGCGGCGGCGGCGCTGACAATGGTGAGTGCGCGGCGGTCCGCGCTCGCCTCCCGCCCTCGCCCCGGAGCGCGCGGCGAGCTGGCCAACCGCGGGTCGGGCGTAGCCGGAGGAGGAGGCGGGCGAGCAGGGCGGGGAGCGGGATTAGGCCTGTCGGGCCACCCCTAGGTCTGGGAAAAGCGGGCGGCGCCACCTCTTCCCGGTCTCGGCGAGGCCCGAGCACCTACGGGCGGCGGCGGCGGGCTCTCCTGGCCTTGTCGGAGCCTCTGCCCGCGTTCTTCGACCGCCTGTGGGTGGCTCTGGCTGGCGACTCGGACCCCGCCTCTGCGGGGGCTAGTGGCCGCCTCCCCTTCTTAGGTAGCCAGTGCCTGTTCTCCTCCCGGGCAGCCTCTCTTCCATCCAAATGGGGTGACCCGGGAGCCCCCCAGCTCCGGACTCTGCGGGGGACTTGGGCACTCAGTGTGTCACGAACTTGATAAACTGATACTTTAAAACCTCACTATGGTGACATTCTTTGATTTCATGACCCCAGTTGAAGACTTGCAGTGGACACTTGGAAAATAGAGAAAAATAAAAGGACGTTGGAATGGGGGACATCTTTAACTCCAGAGACGCCCGTTTGGTGCCCGCCGTTTTAAGCATTGGCTGTCATTTCCATCCCCAAGCTGTTTCTCTGAACTTAACGCTCTGGGTTGTTGAAACGGCCTGGGAAGCAGAGGAGGGAGAGGAATCAGTGCTCTCACCACAGTCCGTGGAAGCACTATCCTGGGCATAATGATATTTAGCTGGGTGTCGGCAGTCTCCTCTAGGTTAGATCTCATTTTACCCATTTTCTGGTAGTAGTCAATTCGCTTCATTTAGCGCCTACTGTATGCTCTCCCCCAAAGCTCACTGATTCAATAGACTGCTTGAGACTTTTGGCTAAAAGGCCAAGCCAGGTATATATTTTAAAAGCTACTTTGAATAAATAACTTTTAAAATCAGTAATGGTGTTGCTTTCATTAAAAAAAAAAAAAAATCCAGACATTCATGTTCATTCTTAGAGCTTTTTTTCTTTCATTCAACAAATAATTGCTCAGGTGTGCCCAGGGGACTCGAGTAAAGTGGAAACAGCGCCTACGTGCTCTCGTAACTTACAATGTAGGGAGAGATAAACATTTATTTGTGTAAATTATTTGTTTAACGTGGAAATTAGAATTGTGACAGTTACTAAGAAGGAAGTATTGGGGGACCTTGCCTAGTCAGGGAGTTAGGGCAAGCCTCTTTAATTGAATATCATTTGAAAAGAAAAAAAGTCCTCCTATTTTTTGCTTACATTTGTAATTATTACTTTTAATACGCTTTTTTGAATTATGTTCATGAGCAGTTTATTTTTATTTTCAGGTTACTCAAACTAAATTGTAAAACTTTAAAACATTGAAATGGGCACAGATGAATATATGTATGAAAATTTGCTGTTTCATTGCTTGTGTATGGGCTAAGTGAATGAATTGAGAGTCAGCCTTCCACTTCAGAAATGCAATGAGTTGTATTTCTTTACATCCAGTGGACTTGATGAAATTCCTTCAGTGAGGACTAAAAAGTTGCCTTTTTATGTATCTACATGTATTTTTGCTAATTGGTAATGCTCAATATTGGGTTTACAAATTATATGAAAAATCTTAAATTAACCTAAAGTCAGTGATAGGAGGTTTAGACCAAGATGAGAAAACTGTAAAAACAATGGCTAGCATGTTTTATATGTCATATAATTGCAGTCCAGTTATTTAAAAGCTCCTTAAGAGTTTTAACTTGCATATTAATAGTTAATCCTGAAAATTGCAATATTCCAAACGCGCCCTTGAAGATATCTTTACCAAAAGAACTGAGTAGTATTTCTGCACTTACCTCACCGAGTGCGGTGGCTCATGCCTGTAATCCCAGCACTTTGGGAGGCCGAGGTGGGCGGATCACTTGAAGTCGGGAGTTTTGAGACCAGCCTAACCAACATGGCAAAACCCTGGGTAAAGATACAAAAAAAAAAAAAAAAAAAAAAAATTGGCTAGGTGTGGTGGCGCATTCCTGTAGTCCCAGCTACTCGGGAAGCGGAAGTTGCCTGACCAACATGGTGAAACCCCGTCTCAACTAAAAATAAAAAAAGTAGGCGTGGTGGTGCGCACCTGTAATCCCAGCTACTCAGGAGGCTGAGGCAGGAGAATCACTTGAACCCGGGAGGCGGAGGTTGCAGTGATCCGACATCGCGCCACTGTACTCCAGCCTGGCGACAGAGTGAGATTCCATCTCAAAAAAAAAAAAAAAAAAAAAAATCTCAAAATTGAATTGCCATCTACATCATATCCTAACCCTCAACAAATTTCATTCTCTTTCCTTCTAGTCTTTACCAGTTTGACAGTTCTGTATTTTACTTCCCCTTTAACATATCAGAAGTATTAGAATTTGATTTAGAATAATTTAAAAAATAATTTAATTTCATTACCCTTTATTTCAAATGACAGAAGTTGCCCGTCTTGGAAAAAACTTTGAAAGCAAGACTTTGGGTAGAGATCTTTCTCTTTCAACTCTTTCTAAAATACAAGCTTTTTTCTTCAGTTATTTTTGCTTTTTGTTCTCTACCTGTAAAATGTAAGATATCCACAATTTTCTGAAGGTGTTTTTTAGGAAGTCTAGTTCTTTTATTATTATTATTATTTTTGAGATGGAGTCTTGCTCTGTCGCCCAGGCTGGAGTGCAGTGGGGTGATCTTGGCTCACTGCAACTTCCACCTCCCGAGTAGCTGGAACTACAGGAATGGGCCACCACACCCGGCCAATTTTTTTTTGTATTTTTAGTGGAGATGGGGTTTTGCCATGTTGGCAAGGCTGGTCTCAAACTCCTGACCTCAAGTGATCCGCCCGCCTTGGCCTCCCAAAGTGTTGGGATTACAGGCGTGAGCCACTGTGCTTGGCCAACTAGTTCATTTTTGATGTGCCCTAATATAAAAAAAACTGAATGTTAACCCAATGCTGTATTCTCACAGAATAACTTGTTAAAGTGCAGCAATTTATTATTCAGCCTATTACTTTTTTGCATATGCTATACTAGGCTTTTAAAAAATGCCTTTTGATTGCTTCCAATGTTAGTGTTTTGATTGTATTGAAAAATATCTTTTTTTTTTTTTCTTTTTTTTTGAGACAAGCTCTTGCTCTGCCGCCCAGTCAGGAGTGGCTTACTGCAGCCTCCACCTGCTGGGTTTAGCCTCCCAAGTAGATGGGAGTGCAGGCACACACCACTACGCTGGGCTAATTTAAAAAAATTTTGTAGATAACGGGGGTCTAGCTCTATTGACCAGGCTGGTCTCGAACTTCTGGGCCCGAGTAATCCTCCTGCTTCAGTCTCCCAAAGTGCTAGGATTACAGGTATGAGCCACTGTGTCCGGCTCCTTTTTTTTTTTTTTTTAAGACGGAGTCTCGCCCTGTCGCCCAGGCTGGAGTGCAGTGGCCGGATCTCAGCTCACTGCAAGCTCCGCCTCCTGGGTTTACGCCATTCTCCTGCCTCAGCCTCCCGAGTAGCTGGGACTACAGGCGCCCGCCACCTCGCCCGGCTAGTTTTTTGTATTTTTTAGTAGAGACGGGGTTTCACCATGTTAGCCAGGATGGTCTCAATCTGCTGACCTCGTGATCCGCCCGTCTCGGCCTCCCAAAGTGCTGGGATTACAGGCTTGAGCCACCGCGCCCGGCCACCAGCTACTTTTTTTTTTAAATTGTGAAATGTTTCTTGCATCCAGAAAATAATAGAGGATAACACATAGTTTTTCACATATTTTTAATGGTTAGGAATTTAAAAATTTAAAGAATGGTGTCAAAAGATTGTTTATCATTACATTGTTAGTTAATTGTGAAATTTTATAAAATGAACTTGGTTTATACTATTTTAATTAGTGGCAATTTTAGTTCTATTAAAATTTTATTTAACTTTGGTGATTTTATTTTATTTTTTTCAGACGGAGTCTCACTCTGTTGCCCAGGCTGGAGTGCAGTGGCACGATCTCGGCTCACTGCAACTTCTGCCTCCTGGGTTCAAGTGATTCTCCTGCCTCAGCCTCCCAAGTAGCTGGGACTACAAGTGCATGCCAACATGTTCAGCAAATTTTTTCTATTTTTATTAGAGATGGGGTTTCACCATGTTGTCAGGATGGTCTCGATCTCCTGACCTTGTGATCTGTGTGCCTCGGCCTCCCAAAGTGCTGGGATTACGGGCGTGAGTCACCGTGCCTGGCGATTTGATCTTTTAATGTCAGCTTTCAAATCCCAAGTGGAACTCTTATGTGTGTGAAGTATATGCATGTGGAAAAAAGTTATAATATTTCCTTTTCTCTGTAAAACAATTTTTATAGTTTTCAAATCGTATTTTTCTTTTAAGTAGCTCTGGGAAGTGTCAGAAGGAATGAGAAAATTAATTTTAAGGCCAAGCAAGGTGGCTCATGCCTGTAATCCCAGCACTTTGGGAGGGCAGATCACTTGAGCCCAGGAGTTTGCGCCTGGCCTGGGCCATGTGGCGGAAACCCTGTCTCTACAAAAAATATGAAAACGAGCCAGGTTTGGTGGCGAGCACCTGTAGTCCCAGCTACTTGGGAGGCTGAGGTGGGAGGCTTGCTTGAGCCCAGGAGGTGGAGGTTGCAGTCACCTGAGATCATACCACTGCACTCCAACCTGGGTTACAGAGTGCGACTGTGTCTCAAAAAAAAAAAAAAAGAAAAAATTATTTTTAATTTTTCTATCTCTGTTTTATAACTGAAATGAGTTAATGTGGATGTCATAAGGAAGGAGAGCTCATTCTTATTGCTCTCTCTGCCAATTAGCATTATCCTTCAATATAACCAATTTTGTTTTCCATCTAAAATAGACTGCTACTTGAAGATGTTGTCTTCTACCCTTTCGTGATTGCTTCTCCCGCACAACCCCTCTACCCTGCTAGCTTAGCACATATTTGATTACTAAACGTGAGCTACTTGATTTTGAGCTGCTATACATTCTGATTTCTGTAGCCCTTAGGAGAAAATGTACTACAGTATTTCAAAATTTGCCATTTTGAGCAAGTTTTTGGAGTATGGAAGCTACCTAGGAATGGACAGTGTGTGTGACCTATCACTGATGCTTTCCATTCTCTTTTTTTCTAAATTAGTTCAGAATAGTTTTCTGATTAAAATTAGTTTTCTGGTTAAAGTTTGACTTTGTTATTTGTAATTTTGCCAGAAAAGATGAAAACATCTTGTCAAAAAGAAAGTTTTTTTTTTTTGAAACGGAGTCTCACTGTCGCCAGGGCTGGAGTGCAGTGGCGTGATCTAGCTCACTGCAACCTCCGCCTCCTGGGTGCAAGCGATTCTCCTGCCTCAAGAGCGCACCACTACCCCCAGTTAATTTTTTGTATTTTTAGTAGAGACGGGGTTTCACCATGTTGGCCAGGCTGGTCTCGAACTCCTGACCTCGTGATTTGCCCACTTTGGCCTCCCAAAGTGCTGGGATTACAGGCGTGAGCCACTGTGCCCCGCCTAAAAAGAAAATTTGCTACATATGTCAAAAGTACTAATCTGGTAATTCTTTTAGTTGGTTTCTTAAAATTATCCCTTTTGTTAGGATTTAGGAAAACATCATCTCATTTGAGTATAGTATCACCTTGTGCCCTACATAGCCACGAAGTAAGCTAACTTAAAGCAAACTAATGACTCTCCTAAGTGGGGACAGAACTGAGGTTTAATATAAATTCCATCGACATAGTTTGCTACTGTACCAATGCTAGTTTTCTCGGAAAGGCTAATGTTACCAACTGTTCCAGATTTCAGTTAATTTCTCTTGTATATTTGTTTATTTTCTGTTATTAGAATGATATGTGTTTGTTCAAAATTAACATTCAACAGGTATTTTAATGCCTTCTGCTAAATGCCATATGCTGCCTTACATGAGCCTCATGGAGTTTACAGTTTAGTAGGAGAGTCAGGTACTAAATAAATAAGCCTTGTGAAACCGAAATTTAGAGAATCCAGTTTTGATTAGGAAGTCAAGCAAGGTCTCATGGATAGGGAGTCAAACTGAAACTCAAAGGATGAATTAGGTTAAGAATACTTTGCTTGGCTCTAAGACAAGAACACTAGCAAATTGGAACTGTTGAAGAAAGAACTCTGAATGTTGGAGGCTGAGTGGCTGGAGAGAAGAATAGTGTCAGATATATGTAGACCACATTAGAGAATACATTGTGTGTGTGTTTGTGTTTAAAATAACAATTGAAGTAAAATAACTATAGAAAAGTACACGAATAGGTGTATAGCTTGATTAATTTTCACCAAGTGAAATGCCTCTGTATCAAATGCTCAGATTAAAAAAACAGCCAGAACATTACTAGCAGTCAGAAGCTCCCTTTGTGCTTTCTTTCAGTCACTGCCTAACTTGTAATACTGTAATGTACCTTACAGGTTTTTTACTTACTATGTGAGTGGAGTTATACATACATTTTGTGTATTCCTTTTGTGTCTGGCCTCTTTCAGTCAACATTATGTGTATGTGATTCATTCTTATGTGTAGTTGTATCTTCTCTAATTCTATTGCTGTTTGGTGTTCCCATTTATATGAATATATACTAAAATGTATGTATCCATTCTTCTGTTGATTGATATTTGGATGTTTCTATTTGGGGGTATTATGAATAACACTTATGAATGTTCTTTTTTTTTTTTAAGACAAATTCTTGCTCTGTTGCCCAGGCTAGAGTGCAGTGGTGCGATCTTGGCCCACTGCAACCTCTGCCTCCCGGATCCAAGTGATTCTCCTGCCTCAGCGTCCCGAGTAGCTGGGACTGCAGGCATGCACCACCATGCCCGACTAATTTTTGTATTACAGACGGGGTTTCACCACGTTGGGCAGGCTTGTCCCAAACTCCTGACCTCAAGTGATCTGCCATAGGTCATAGGTAATTAAATTCAAATTATAAAATGTAGTGTCTGACTAAACATGATAATTATGACCATTTTCATTTTATTTCAGAGTTTTCTTGGAGGCTTTTTTGGTCCAATTTGTGAGATCGATATTGTTCTTAATGATGGGGAAACCAGGAAAATGGCAGAAATGAAAACTGAAGATGGCAAAGTGGAAAAACACTATCTCTTCTATGATGGAGAATCTGTTTCAGGAAAGGTAAATCTTTTGTTTGACAAAACTATCTAATTGTAAGATATCAGAATTAGTTATCAAAGTGGTTTATGCTGTTTCTTAAATTTGAATACTTTCGTGAGGGGGAGAGAGTTTTTTTTCCCCAAAGGTCAGCTAAAATATTTGATTGATTAGAATATAATCTTTCCTGCAAAGGAACGATTCTTACCCTGGAAGGCTTTCAAGGGAAAAGCCTCTAAATTTCATGTAGAATTTTCTGTTTAAGGTCTCCTGTGTGGTTCATGAAAACAAAATTTTTTTTCTGTTTGGGATTATGTGCTTCTGTCTAGTTTCAGACAGTTTCTCCAGATCAGAGCTGTAATTTGCCCAAAGTTTGTTTTTCCTTTAACATTAAGTTAGAGATTAAGAGTAAGTTAGAGATTGAGAGTAATTCTCTGGTATAACTTTCTAAAGGTTTTTTCACATTCTTTGTAACTCTCTGTACTGCTACTGTTGTGTCTGTTGATCTTATTTCTAGCTACTCTGTAGAGCACTTCAGTACTTTTGAGATGTGTCTATGCATGGTCAGATATGTTTATGACGCCTTCTATAAGGTTTCACTTTTTTCTCCTTTTCTTTATCCAGTAATGTATACGGTTTTTTGTTTTGGGGTTTTTTTTTTGTTGTTATTTTTGAAATAGAGTCTCACTCTGTTGCTTAAGCTGGAGTGCGGTGGTATGATCATGGCTTACTGCAGCCTTGTACTCCTTGGACTCAGGTAATTCTCCTGCCTCATCCTCTGTGGTAACTGGGACTATAGGCACACACCACCACCTCAGCTAATTTTTGTATTTTTTTGTAGAGATGGGGTTTCTCCATGTTGCCCAGGTTGGTCTTGAGCTTCTGGGCTCAAGCAACCCACCCACCTAGGCCTACAAAAGTGCTGGGATTACAGGTTTGAGCCACCACAGCTGGCTGATTATTCTTATATTTTAGGGAATATGATCAATACCTATTAGTGGTCAGTGATAGTGGAGAATGGTAATATTATAGACAAAAGCAAGCCACAAAACATTTGAAATAATTTTTAAAATAGAAAATACTAGGATTTTTCTCCCCTGCTTGTTCAGTTAATATATTCATGTGGTAGACAGTTTTGGAAATAAAATATATATAGTCTCTTCATATAGAAATAATTCACTGTTAAAATTTGGGTATGTTTCCTCTAATATTTATGTATATGTAATATATTAAGCATACCTTTTCCTCTATTGTTTGATATTTAAGCAGTTTCTGTTTTTCAGATGGCTTTCTTCATATCTTTGGTAGTATGGACATCTGTATATATACATTTTCCTCTAAATTTCTGCAGGACAAGATTATTTCCTTAGAATAGATTCTTGAAAGTGAGCTGCTAGGCCACAATTCATGAAATATCTGAAGGATCTTAATACACATTAATCTGGAAAATGAATTTGTATTAAATTACATGTCCACCTATGGGTCTTTTTCACCCAAGGCAGCTCTGAATATGATCACTTTGTAATCTTTGCTATTTTGATAGGCAGAAACAATCTTATTATTTTAATTTGCATTTCTTTGGTTACTAGAGAAATTCAATTTAGATTTACCAGCCATTTGAGGTTTTTTTTTTTTTTGGACTGCATTGTCTCTTCTGGTCCTTTGCCAGATTACCTATTGGGGTCTTAGTGTTGAATCTGAAGTGAATTTTTTGGTTTTCAACTTTACTTGTATTCTTCCTTTTAAAAGATGGGAAAAGAAAAAGGCCAAGTGCAGTGGCTCACACTTTTAATCCCAGCAGTTTGGGAGGCCGAGAAGGGAGGATCGCTTGAGCCCAGGAATTTGAGCCAGCCTGGGCAACATGGGGAGACCCTGTATCTATTAAAACAAAACAAAACAAAACAAAACAAAAAAAAAACGGAGAAAAAGAGAGGCCTAAAGAAGAGCAGACAATCATCAAAAGGATGGAGCATGTCAAATGAAAGAAGAGTAAAAGTAGTAGTGTTTGGCCTATTGAAATGACTCGTTAATGGGCTGGGGGTATAGTAATACCAATCTAGATTTCTTTCTAGGGAGAGAGAACCTAATATCTCAGATATTTCCTTTATAGATATGACATGTAACTATCTCTCCTGCTAATTTGTAAGCTCCTTAAGATCAGGGGATCAGAGTGTGCTTCTGTAGTCTCTATAGTATACATCATAGTGTTGATTACATAATAGGCTTTCACTAAATATTTATTTGGTTTATTTACTGTTTTTAAATCTTGTAGAGAATAGCCTCAGTCTAGTTTAAAGTAATCTTATGTCACCTGGACCAGTTGAAGTTCATGGCTGATGTTTATGGGATAAAGGAAAAGGGGGATGTTTAAGGTAAAAATAAAGCTACTCCAGTGTGTTTTCTTTTTTTCTTTTTTTTTTTTTGAGACAGAGTCTTGCTCTGTCGCCCATGCTGGAGTGCAGTGGCCGGATCTTGGCTCACTGCAAGGTCCACCTCCTGGGTTTATGCCATTCTCTTGCCTCAGCCTCCCCAGTAGCTGGGACTACAGGCGCCCGCCACCTCGCCCGGCTAGTTTTTTTGTATTTTTTTAGTAGAGACGGGGTTTCACCGGGTTAGCCAGGATGGTCTCGATGTCCTGACCTCGTGATCCGCCCATCTCAGCCTCCCAAAGTGCTGGGATTACAGGTTTGAGCCACTGCGCCCGGCCCTCCAGTGTGTTTTTTAAAAAGAATAGTTGGTGTTCAAATTACATTTTGATCCTGGGTGTGGTGGCTAATGCCTGTAATCCCAGCTCTTTGGGAGGCTGAGGAGGGGGAGGATGAGGAGGGGGAGGCTGAGGAGGGGGAGGCTGAGGAGGGAGGATCGTTTGAGCCCAAGATTCAAGACCAGTTTGGGCAATGTAGCACGATCCCGTCTCTAACACTAAGTAAATAATTTTTTTAAAAATTACCTTTTGGAGGCTGGGTGAGGTGGCTCACACCTGTAATCCCAGCACTTTGGGAGGCCAGGGTGGGTGGATCACTTGAGGTCAGGAGTTCGAGACCAGCCTGGCCAACATGATGAAACCCTGTCTTTACTAAAAATACAAAAATTAGTCCAGTGTGGTGGCACACGCCTATAATCCCATCCACTCTGTAGTCTGAGGCAGGAGAATTGCTTGAACTTGGGAGGCAGAGGCTGCAGTGAGCTAAGATCGTGCCACTGCACTCCACCCTGGTTGACAGAGCAAGACCCTGTCTCCAAAAAATAAATAAATAAATAAATATAAATAAAAATTACATTTTGGAATTGCTAGAAATCATACGTAGACCTGATCAACTATATATAGCATTTTTTAAAATGATAAGATCTCTTATAGGTAAGTATTTTCAGTTCAAAAGTTACTGTATCTTGAATCTGATTGTTTATTGGTCTGAGATTTTTTTCGTTTTAAATGTTTTCATTGAAAAACAAAACACATGTAGAAAACCGTCACAACAAAAATAAATTATTATAAGGCATATTTTCTTATAATCATCATCCAAGTCAAGAAGTAGTACTTTGCCAGCTACCCAATGTGTCCTGTCTCCATCACACTCCCATCCCTTCAAAAGTAACCACTGTACTAACTTTTATAATAGCACTTTCTTGTGTTTCTTGTTTAGTCTTGCTTATTTAAGAAAACTTTGTTATGGTTTTAAAATCTCTCTTAATCCCAGGTTCCCTCTTTATACCTTTCTTTAACTTATAATATCTGTTGAAGAACACTTTGGTCATTTGAATTGTAGAGTTCTCTATGTTTGTGTATTCCTGGTACAGTTATTGCCTTTAAGTTGGCAGGTAGGTCCAGAGGCTTGAATCAGACTCAAGTTTGATTCTTCTTTGATCAAGATCTTCGAAGATCTTTGATTTTCGTCTTGCTCTGTTACCTGCCTCAGCCTCCTGAGTAGCTGGGATTACAGGCATGCACCACCATACCCAGCTAATTTTTGTATTTTTATTTTTAGTAGAGAGGGGGTTTTACCATGTTGGGTCAGGCTGGTCTCGAACTCCTGACCTCGTGATCCACCTGCCTCGGCCTCCCAAAGTGCTGGGATTACAGGTGTGAGCCACCGCACCCAGCTTGTCTTTTTTCTTTTTTGCAACTGTTGATATTCAGTACCCAGATTGATTTAACTCACTGGGAGTTGCAGAATGGTGATACTTTAAATTCTGTCATTTTGTTTTTACTTACTAGATGGAGTCCATTTATAAAGAGACGTTATATATCTCTTGTGACCTAGTGGTACAGCTCATATAGAAAAAAGAATGCTTGACCTTTTTCCTTTTTTGGCTATTTATTTATTTAGAGACGGAGCCTCACTCTGTTGCCCAGGCTGGAGTGCAGTGCTGTGATCTCAGTTCACTGCAACCTCCATCTCCCGGATTCAAGTGATTCTCCTGCCCCAGCCCCCCAAAGTGCTGGGATTACAGGTGTGAGCCACTGCACCCGGCCTTTGACCTGTTTTAAAAAATAATAAATTGATTCCTTATCCTGCAAAGGTGTAAACTATTAGTTTTATTTCTCAATAACATTTATAAACTCATGATTTAAACATACTTGATGTTTATAAATATTGCCCTATTGAAGCTCCAGTTGTACAATCCTGTGTAACAAATTACCACAAACTTAGCAGCCTAAAATAACAAATTTATGTCTTAGGATTTTTGTGAGTTAAAAGTCCGGGTATGGGTTAGATGGGTCCTATGCTCAGGGACTTACCAGGTTAAAATCAATCCAAGGTTGCAGTCTCGTCTGAAGTTCAGGATTCGCTTCCAGGCTTACTGGTTTTTGGCAGAAATTTCCTTGTAGTGCTATTACTGATACCCTTGTTTCTTGTGCAGTTGGCTGTCTGCTGCTCCTAGAGGTTGCCCTTAGATCTTTACTGAGTGGCCCCTTTCTCTCAGTTTGCGTTATCTTCAAGGCCAGGAGGAGAACATTGCTCTGACATTCATCTTCTTTTAAAGAGCTTACCTGGTTTGATCAGTTCCAGCTAGGATAATCTCCCTTTTGATGAACTAAAAAAATCAACTGATTAGTAACCTCATCATAGGAGTGGTATCCTGTCATATTCACTGGACTCACCCACACTCAAAAGGATTATAGAGATGTGCACACCATGGGATAGTAATATTGAGGGCTATCTTAGAATTCTGCCTACCACATTTATATTGACTCTTATGTCTTTTGGACTTGGGGGCTCTATGATTTTTCTTTTTTTTTAAGCCGTATTGATATATACACACACACACACACACACACACACCCCATAAAAATTCACCTATTTTAAGTGTGCTTAAAATTTTTAGTAAATTTAGAGTTGTACAGCCATCACCACTAATTCCAGAACATTTTCATTACTCCAGAAATTTTTTTAAATGCTGAACCATTAGCAGTCATTCTCCATTTCCCCTCCTTCCAGTCTCTGACAACCACTGATCTCTGTTTCTATGAATTTGCCTATTCTGAACATTGCATATAAATGGAATTATATAATATGTGGTCTTTTTCTGTTTTGTTTCTTTCAGTTAGTATAATGTATTTGAGATTCATCAATACCGTAGCATTTGTTGTTAGTATATCATTGATGAATAGTATTCCATTTTATGGCTATACCACATTCTTGTTTATGCATTCACCAGTTGGTGGGTATTTGGGATGTTTGTATTTTTTTGCTGTTGTGGCTAATGCTGATGTGAACATTTGTGTAGCAGTTTTGTGTGGACCTGTGTTTTCCTTTCTCTTGAGCATGTACCTACGAGTGGAATTGCTGTCTTATGTTAAATATGTTTAAGTTTTTAATAAACTGCCAAAAACCCTGGGAGTTTTTGGTGACTTTCTTGCTAACTGGTATGACAAGATGTTTAAGGGTCTTTTATGTTTCTGCTTCATACCTGCACTCAGCCATATGTTCAAGGCCATAGTTGCATGCAAAGATGGCTCATTGCTGCTGTGTTGGACATTATTTCTAGGCTGCTCAGTGGATAGATGGGGAGGGTTTTTAAAATATAGATTTAATAAATGTATTTTTATTTGTGTAGATTATTAAAGATAAAATACTTCAGGAATCATACTGTCATTTCTAATTCAATTTGAGAATTAGAAGTTTTTACGTAACCTCTTATGTTACATGTGTATCTCCTTTCTTCTACATCAAAAATACTGATTTTCAGAGTCAAAGGGGAAGATGTAATTAACATATCCTATAATTTACTCATTGTCTTTACGCCGCATTATATACATAATAGTCTCAGAATAACGATACTAATATTACCACTACCAATATGATTATGAAGTTAGTTAAAAAAAATTTAGCATTTGCTATTTCTATTTTACTCACATTTCTTAAATGTACCATAGTAAGTACATTGTCAGAGTGTATAGTAATTATATACTTTATGTGCTTCCTTTCAGCCCTCACTTAGTCTTGGTTTTATAAATAACTGTTCATATAATGTGCACCACCAGTCCTTATATCTTTGTCTCTTTATTTGTTTCACTGTCTGAAGCTTATTATCTAGTTACTAGAGTGTAATAGATTCCTCAGGAAATGCTCATGTGAACAATAAGGCCTAAGTTTTTGCATATTGGTAATGGCTTTTTTGTGTCCTTTGTACTTGAAAGTTAGTTTTTCTGAATAATCTTGGCTTACATTTTCTTGAGTATTTTATTTATTTATTGTTTTTGAGACAGAGTCTTGCTCTGTCGCCCAGGCCAGAGTGCGGTGGCGTGATCTTGGCTCACTGCAACCTCTGCCTCCTGGGTTCAAGCAATTCTTCTGCTTCAGCCTCCCAAGTAGCTGGGACTACAGGTGCCCACCACCATGCCTGGCTCATTTTTTTATTGTTAGTAGAGATGGGGTTTCACCATATTGACTAGGCTGGTCTCAAACTCCTGACCTTGTGATCCACCTGCCTTGGCCTGCCGAAGTGCTGGGATTACAGGTGTAATCTGTGCCTGTATCTCCCGTGCCTGGCCTTCTTGAGTGTTTTAAATCTATTATTACTCCATTGTCTTCTGGCATAGGGTATTGTTGACAGTTTTTTCATTTGAGGAAAGTTTTCTTGAATTACAGCCGTTATTAATTAGTATTTATTCCATTCCTTTGCTTTGGTTTTCTTCTTCTCTTAATATCAGTATTGTTGAGTCTTGTTTGAGTGTGGTTTTTTGCCCTTGTATTCCTTCTGCTTAGCCTTTATTTCTAAAATGATTTTTTCTTCTAATTCTTTTCTGATTTTTCTCACCCTAGCCTAAGATTTTCTTTCATGTATTGTAACATTTTCTTAATATTGTATAGCCTGTTTTGAAATAAATTATAGTTTTGATCTGTCTTGTCTGTAGAAATGCCATTCTGTTCCTTCTCTTTTTTCCTTAAAATAACTTTGTATGGGATTTGACCTTGATATATTTATGTTGCTAATTTTTATGTGAAATTAGTTTTCCCCCAAAAAAATTTTTTTTTTTGAGATAAGATCTTGCTCTGTTGCCCAGGCTGGAATGCAGTGGCATGACCACGCTCACTGCAGTCTTGACCTCCAAGGCCAAGCGATCCTCCCACCTCAGCCTTCCAAGTAAGTAGCTGGGACCACAGGCATGTGCTACCATGCCTAGCTAATTAAAAAATATATATTTTTGTAGAGACAGCGTCTTGCTATGTTGCCCAGGCTGGTCTCAAACTCCTTAGCTCAAGTGATCCTCCCATCCTGGCCACCCAAAGTGCTGAGATGTGAGCAACGGCACCCAACCTTCTCCTGAACTTTTTTTTCTTGAGGGGGGTCTCACTCTGTCACCCATGTTGGAGTGCAGTGGCGCGATTTCAGCTCACTGCAACCTCCGTCTCCCAGGCTAAAGTGATCTTCCCACCTCTGCCTCCTGAGCAGCTGGGGCCACAGGGGCACACTGCCACACCCAACTATTTATTTATTTATTTATTTTGGTATTTTGGGGTATATATGGGGTTTCACTATGTTGTCTAGCCTAGTTTCGAGCTCCCGAGCTCAGGCGATCCACCTGTCTCAGCCTCCCAAAGTGCTGGGATTACAGGTGTGAACCACTGTGCCTGGCTCTTCCTGAACTTTTGATGGTTTGGTTTAGGATAGTTTTTCTAACCAGCTATCCTAGACAGGAGGCCTGGCTGGTCAGTTTTGAGTGTTCTTACATTATTGGATTGTGCAAAACCCCTTCCAGCTTTAGCTCTTATTCTCAGATTGACACCATGCTTTCCAGTGAATATATATGAATGGTTTGGGGGTTCTTAGGTCCATCAGACACTCCGTTGCTTTCTTGGATTCCTCCCACACAACATTAGTATCATGCAGGTTTTGTGGGTATTAATCTGGTTTGTCCCTACGCATTATGTTTTGGGATTGTGGGAATACTTTATCTTTTTCTGTGGTAAATTAGATCCTTAGTTTTTTTTGGTTTTGCTGTCTAGTTGGTCCATCTGTTTTTATGTGAGGATCTGGAGAGATTCAAAGACTATGTTGCCATCTTCCCAGAAATTGATCTGAGATTTTAAAAGGCCATGTGTAACCATTCTGGCAGTTTAGCAATATGTATCAAAATCTTCAAAAGTGGATATCATTTATAGTAGCCAGAAGAGGCTGGATTATTACTATGTAATAGACAACCCCAAAATTCAGTGACTTAAAAACAACAGTGGCAGTGGCTACTTTCTTGCCCAGGCAACATGTTCCTTGTGAGTTAGCTGAGGGCCTTGTTCTGTGTCATGCTCAGTGATGGAGCAGCCACTCTGGAACATCACACTCATCATGGCTGAGGGAGAGAAATCTCTGCAGAGTCTCTCACAAGCCATTAAAATGCCCTATCCTAGAAGTAACAGAACATTTCTGATCAAATTTATTGTCTCTAGAAACAGTCTCATTCGTACATCACCCAACCACAAGAAGGTAGGGTGCATCATACCATGCACTCAGAATGTATACAGCTGGGAATATTTGAGCAGTGCCTATATTAATATTATTTTGATCTGCAAATTCTTCTGATCAGATTTTATCCTAAAATAACCAACTTTGTTCATTGCAGTGTTTATAATATTCAGAAATTGAAAGCCACTTAAATGTCCAGACATTAAAAAACCTAATTATGGTAATAACCATTAAGTGCCTAGGTCCATTATTAATGTGATGATATAGACCTGTATTCATTCACATGAAAAGAGGTTTGCTATAATAACAATATTTATTGAGTACTTGCCATGACCCAGGTATTCCTTCTTAAGTTCTTCACAATGATTCCTTTTTTTTTTTTTTTTGAGATGGAGTCTTGCTCTGTTGCCAGCCTGGAGTGCAGTGGCTCACTGCAGCCTCTGCCTCTCGGGTTCAAGTGATTCTCCTGCCTCAGCCTCCTGAGTAGCTGGGACTACAGGCGAATGCCACCACACCTGGCTAATTTTTTCTATTTTTAGTGGAGACGGGGTTTCACTGTGTTGGCCAGGATGGTCTCGATCTCTTGACCTCATGATCTGCCTGCCTCGGCCTCCCCAAATGCTAAGATTACAGGCGTGAGCCATCGTGCCAGGCCTTTTTTTTTTTTTGAGATAGGATCTCACTGTGTTGCCCAGGTTGAGTGCAGTGTCACGATTACGGCTCACCGCAGCCTCATCCCCCTGGGGGCCCAAGTAATCCTCCCACCTCAGCCTCCCAAGTAGCTGGGACCACAGACATGTGAACCACCCTGTCTGGCTAATTTTTATTTATTTATTTATTTTAGAGATAGGGTCTTGCTGTGTTGCCCAGTCTGGTCTCGAACTCCTGGACTCAAGTGATTCCCCAACCTTGACCTCCCAAAGTGCTGGGATTATAGGCGTGAGCCACTGTGCCTGGCCAACGATTATTTTAAAGATTATCTTGTGTTCAGTAAAATTAGGATAACTAAAGAAAATGAGGCCGGGTGCGGTGGCTCATGCCTGTAATTCCAGCACTTTGGGAGGCCGAGGTGGGTGGATCACGAGATCAGGACATCGAGACCGTCCTGGCTAACACGGTGAAACCCCATCTCTACCGAAAATACAAAAAATTAGCCGGGCGTGGTGGTGGGCGCCTGTAGTCCCAGCTATTCGGGAGGCTAAGGCAGGAGAATGGTGTGAACCCGGGAGGCGGAGCTTGCAGTGAGTCGAGATCACGTCACTACACTCCATCCTGGGCGACAGAGCGAGACACCGTCTCAAAAAAAAAGAAAGAAAATGAAAAAAGTGGTATGGATTTGTAGTAATAACCTCAAAAAGACTATCTTGAGAATGAGCTTGAGGCTTTTAAAGCTAAGAAAGACATTTTAAACCTCATATTTAGAATAAGATGAATAAGAAAATAATATGTTCATTTGGCACACTTATTTTAATATAACAAGTGCAAAAGCTTCCCCCCTCCCATCCAAAAAAAAAAGATTTAAATTAGGAAATGTAGGATCATTAAAAATTAAAACAGAATGAAAGCCTTGTTATGGTTAAGGAGATTAAAAATAAACTAACTAGTTTTCAGACATCCTGGTGACATACCAGACAAATGCTGTGCGATAATACTGAAAGAATTTTGCAGAACTGGTCACCAAATCTCTGCTAGGAGTCCTTTAGTAATTGTGGAAGATGGGAGAGGTTCTAGAATATAAGAAAAGCCCTTATTTATAAAATGGGGCAGAAAGTTTGTTTCAGGTAAACTTAATATTGATTCCTGACATATCTCTAGATTATTAAATAGATGATCAATGAATATGCTGAAAAGAAAGCTTGAAGGAAAGAGAAGAGGAAACAACGGGTTGTATACAACCGAGCGTGTGTCACTAAGAACAAATCTTGCCACACCAATCTAGAATTTTTGAAATGTCCTAGTGTATAAAAAGATCACTGGGCTAGCATTGGAAGATCTAGCCTTAATTTTACTGCTGTCTTGGTAGGTAGCTCTGGACAGTCATTTAATTTCCTGGATTTCACCTGTAAGTTTAGGAGGTTGGACTGGATCATTGGTTTCCAAACTTGGCTTTGCACTGTAGGATGCTCTGCATGAAAATCCTTCATATATTAGATATTATGTTGGATCTTGAGGGTCTGACATCTCTCCCACAGCAAGAATAAATTCCTTTTGTAATATTCCTAAGGTGAGCTTCTGTATGCCTACTTTTTGGAATGTGGGGATTCTGCTGTTCTGTTAACACCATCCACTCTGCTTTTTAGAGATAGTAAAATAAATCGAATCCCTTTCTAAATAAGAGTTCTCTTTAAACATTTTCCACATCACTGTCTTGTTTATCCTAAGTCTTCTCTAAGCTAAATATGCTATTTCCTTTAGTTACTGTTCAAGAAACCTTGGTTTTGAGTCTTTATCACCCAGATTGCTTTCTTTTATTTTTCAAATTAAATTTAATTTTTTTGAGACAGGGTCTTGCTGTGTCACCCAGACTGGAGTGTAGTGACATGATCATGGCTCGTTGTAGCCTTGACGTCTTGAGCTCAGGCAATCCTCTCACCTCAGCCTTCCAAGCAGCTCAGACAACAGGCAAACACCACTATGCTCAGCTAATATTTTATTTTTATAGAGTTGGGGTCTCCCCATGTTTCCCAGGTTAATGTCAAACTTCTGGGCTCAAGTGATCCTCCTGCCTCTGCCTTCCAAAGTGCTGGAATGACAGGCGTGAGTCACGGTGTCCAGCCTCAGATTCTTACATAACCAAATAGAAAACTGGTTTGCATTATCTGTATCTAGCAGTTCCACTCTTAGATACATATTCAAGAAAAATGCAAACATCTGAGCATCAAAAGACACATATAAGAAGTTTGTAGCGGCACTGTTTATAGTAGCCCAAACTGAAAATAACCTAAACATCCCACAGAAGTGGAATAGATAGATTGCGGTATATTTATACAATGAAATCTATTCACCAGTGAGAAGGAACAAAACTATTTCACACAACCTGGATGAATCTTACAATCTGAGTGAAAGGAGCCAGATATTAGAAATGCCTGACGTACTGAATTACTCCATTTATATGAAGTAAGTTCAAAAACAGACAAAACAAATCAGTCATGATAGCAGCCAGGGTAGAGCTTACCTTTGGGGGAGGGAGGACTAATGCTTTGGAAGGGTCACAAGGAAGGCTCCGGTAGTGCTGGTGCTGTTCTGTTTCTTGATCTGAGTTGTAGGCACATGGGTGACTTCATTTTGTAAAATTCCTTGAACTATATACTTACAACTCATGTACTCTTTTTTTATATTTCAATAAAAGGTTTATTCACACGATAAAAGGATACATCACATAGCACTTTTAAGAATTAGTGGGTTGTCTGGGTACAGTGGCTCACGCCTGTAATCTCAGCACTTTGGGAGGCCAAAGTGGGCGGGTCACGAGGTCATAAGTTCGAGACCAGTCTGGCCAACATGATGAAACCCCGTCTCTACTAAAAATACAAAAAGTAGTTGGGCACGGTGGCGTAGACCTGTAGTCCCAGCTACTCGGGAGGCTGAGGCAGGAGAATTGCTTGAACCCAGGAGGCGGAAGTTGCAGTGAGCCGAGATCATACCACCACACTCCAACCTGGGCGTCAGAGTGAGACTCCATCTCAAACAAACAAACAAACAAAGAATTAGTGGGTTGAAGCTGGCACAGTGGCTCATGCCTGTAATCCCAGCACTTTGGTAGGTGAGGTGGGAGGATTGCTTGAGCCTAGGAGACCAGCCTGGGCAACAAAGTGAGACCCTGTCAGGCCGGATGCAGCGGCTCATGCTTGTAATCCCAGCACTTTGGGAAGCGGAGATGGGCAGATCACTTGAGGTCAAGAGTTCGAGACCAGCCTAGCCAACATGATGACACCCCGTCTCTACTAAAAATACAAAAATTAGCTAGGCGTGGTGGCGTGCGCCTATAGTCCCAGCTATTTGGGAGGCTGAAACAGGAGAATCACTTGAACCCGGGAGGCAGAGGTTGCAGTGAGCCGAGATGGCATGCCATTGTACTCCAGCCTGGACTCCATCTCAAACAAACAAAGTGAGACCCTGTCTCAAAAAAACCCCAAAAAACCAAAACCAAAAAAACACACACACAAAAACAAAAAAGAATTAGTGGGTTATAAAATAAAAATATCACAATACTAGTTCCAAAAAGATGATTAAATCACCACTTAAAGAAGAATAATAGGAGGCCAGGCACGGTGGCTCACACTGTAATCCTAACATTTTGGGAGGCCGAGGCGGGCAGATCACGAGGTCAGGAGATCGAGACCATCCTGGCTAACGTGGTGAAACTCCATCTCTACTAAAAATACAAAAAATTAGCCGGGCATGGTGACGGGTGCTTGTAGGCCCAGCTACTCGGGAGGCTGAGGCAGGAGAATGGTGTGAACCTGGGAGGTGGAGCTTGCAGTGAGCCGAGATTGCGCCACTGCACTCCAGCCTGGGCAACAGAGCTAGACTCCATCTCAAAAAAAAAGGAGACTAATAGGAGATAAAAAGATTGAAAAGCTAATCAGAAACTACAAGATGGATGGTCAGGTACAAAAAGCTCCAGCAAACAGGAAGTATATAGGGCAAATGTTTCTCTCAGAGATTTGAATTTGGGGAAACAAAAGCTAGGTGGCAATAGAAAGAAACCTAGGAATGAGTTAAGACAGAGAATATGAAGCCAAAGTAACTTAAGCTTTTAGTAAACAGAAGCTATGATTTAGGAAAAGATCTGCAAAGTAGAGAGTGAGAAAGTTAGTAAAGGGAGGAAGAAAAAGAAGAAAAGGGAAGAAAGCCAAGTCATTAAAAAAAAAAAAAATGAATACTTTTAAGAGCAATTCTAGATTTTCAGAAAAATTGAGCAGAAAGTAGAATTCTATGTACTTCCTTCTTCCTCACCTCAGCCCCACATGGATTCACTGTTACTAATCTTGCATTAGCGTGATACATTTGTTAAAATTGTTGAACCATTATTACATTATTATTAACTAAAGCCCATAGTTTACATTAGGGTTTACTCTGTTGTACATTCTCTGGGTTTTGATAAATGCGTAATGTCATGTATCCATCATTGTGATATCATATAGAATAGTCTAACCACCCTAAAAATTCCCTGTGTTTCATTCACCTAGTCATGCCTCTCTGGCACCTGCGCTACCACCACCATCCACAGTCTCTGGCAACTACTGATCTTTTCACTGTCTGTATAATTTTGTCTTTTCTAGAATGTCATGTTGGAATCATATAGAATGTAGCCTTTTTAGTTTGGTTTATTTCATTTAGCAATATTCTTTTAAGGTTTCTCCATATCTTTGTGACTTGATTGCTCATTTATTTTTAGTGCTAAATCATATTCCATTGTATGGATGTACTAAAGTTTGTTTATCCATTTACCTACTATCTTGGTTGGTTCCAAGTTTTGCTCATTTTTCTATCTAGTTGACTCTTTTTCTCTTATTGATGTGTAGGATTTTTTATATGTTCTTTTTTTTTTTTTTTTTTTTTGAGACGGAGTCTCTCTCTGTGGCCCAGGCTGGAGTGCAGTGGCCGGATCTCAGCTCACTGCAAGCTCTGCCTCCTGGGTTTACGCCATTCTCCTGCCTCAGCCTCCAAGTAGCTGGGACTACAGGCGCCCGCCACCTCGCCCGGCTAGTTTTTTGTATTTTTCGGTAGAGACGGGGTTTCACCATGTTAGCCAGGATGGTCTTGATCTCCTGACCTCGTGATCCACCCGTCTCGGCCTCCCACAGTGCTGGGACTACAGGCTTGAGCCACCGCGCCCGGCCTATATGTTCTTGATAAAGGTCTTTTATATATCTAGTATGGAGTCATTTGTCCATATATGTATTGTAAATATCTTCTACTTTCTGGTTTGACTTTGTAGTCTCTTAATGGTATTTTATGATAAACAGTTCTTAATTTTAATAACAGTAGGTATTTAATGTTTCATTTTGTTTATGCTTTTCATATCTAGGTTAAAAAATCTTTGCCTACCCCTTGGACACAAAGATATTCTCCTGTTTTTTTTTTCTCCTATAAATGTTAATTTAATTTATTTATTTATTTATTTATTTTTGAGACGGAGTTTTGCTCTTATTGCCCAGGATGGAGGGCAGTGTCACAGTCTCGGCTCACTGCAACTTCCACCTGCCGGGTTCAAGCTTTTCTCCTGCCTCAGCCTCCTGAGTAGCTGAGATTACAGGCACCTACCACCACACCTGGCTAATTTTTATATTTTTAGTAGAAACAGGGTTTCACCATATTGGCCAGGCTGCTCACGAACTCATTACCTCAGCTGATCCACCCACCTCGGCTTCCCAAAGTTCGGGGATTACAGGCATGAGCCACCACACCCGGCCTAAATTTTATTTTTATACTTCACATTTAGATCCTTGTTTTGCTTGGAATTGGTTTTCAGTTTGTCTGTGGTGGTGACATAGGAGTCAAGTTTATTTTTCTTCTTCTGTATGGATACTAATGAACCCAGGATATATACTAAAAAAGCCATCCTTTTCCACTGCACTGTCATACCACCTTTGTCATAAATCAGTCTGTGGTGTGAGATAGGTCAAATTTATTTTTCTTCTGTATGGATAGCTAATGAACCCAGGACGTATATTGAAGAAGCCATCCTTTCTCCTGCTGCACTGTAATATACCACCTTCGTCATAAATCAGAGATTGTGTGAACCTATTCAGAACTTTGTTCTGTTGTGTTGGCCTATTTGTGGCATGTACTTTTTTCTTCTCTTTTTTTAAATAGCCTAATTGAATTATAATTCACGTGCCATAAAATTCACCTATTAGAGTGTATAGTTAGTGATTTTTACTATATTTGCAGAGTTGAGCAACCATTATCAAAACGTAATTCCAGAACATTTTCACTACCCCAAAAAGAAATCCCATACTACTAGCAGTCACTATCTGAGAACCACTAATTTACAAATCTCCTTTCTTTCTGTCTGAATTTGTTGATTCTGGACATTTCATATAAATGGTATGTACTGTGTGGCCTTTTGTGTCTGGCTCCTTTTACCTAGCATAATGTGTTCAAGGTTCATCATGTCGTAGTATGTACCCATACTTCATTCTTTTCTATTTTTATTCATTCATTTTCATTCTTTTTTATTTTTCTTCATTCATTCAAGATGGAGTCTCGCTCTGTCTCCCAGGCTGGAGTGCAGTGATGCGATATGGGCTCACTGCAGCCTCTGCCTCCTGGGCTCAATCAGTTCTCTTGCCTCAGCCTTCGGCGTAGCTGGGATTACAGGCACCTGCCACTGTGTCCAGCTAATTTTTGTATTTTTAGTAGAGACGGGGTTTCACCATGTTGACCAGGCTGGTCTCAAACTCCTGACCTTGTGATGTGCCCGCCTTGGCTTCCCAAAGTGCTGGGATTACAGGCGTGAGCCGCTGTGCCTGGTTAACACTTCATTCTTTTTTTAAAAAATTGTGGTCAAATATATATTACATAAAATTTTCCTTGTAACAGTTTTAAAGTATATAATTCAGTGGAATTAATTCCATTGATAATGTTTTGCAACCAAAGCTACTATATTTCCAAAATTTTTTCATCACCTCAAAATAGAAACTTTGTACCCATTAGCAGTAGCTCCCCATCTTCCAGCCCCTGGTAACCTCTGATCTACTGTCCGTTTCTATGAATTTGCCTATTTTAGATATTTTGTATAAGTGATCATATAACATTTGTCCTTTTGTGCCTGACTTATTTCATTTAGCATGTTTTCAGGGTTCATCCATGTTATGGGATGTATGAGAACATCATTTTTTTTGTTTGTTTTTGGTGTCAGATAATATTCTAATATATACGTGTGGTATAAGGATATACCACATTTTGTTTATCTGCTCATCAGTTGAGGACATTTGGGTTGCTACAGTTTGACCATTATGAATAATACTGCTATGAACATTCATGTACAGGTTTTTATGTGAACATATGTTTTAACTTCTGTTTGATCTTAGGAGTAGAATTGCTGGGTCGTATGTTAACTTGCTGTTTAATTTTTAGAAGAACCGCCAAATTTTTCCAAAGCAGTTGCACCCTTTCACATTACCTCCAGCACTATCTGAGGGTTTTGGTTTTTCCATGTTCTTGGCAACACTTAACTAATGTGTCTATTTTTTATTATAGTCATTTTAGTGGATATAAAGTGGTATCTCATTTTGATTTGCAGTTCCCCAAGGAGTAATCATATTGAACATCTTTTCGTGTGCTTATTGCCATATGTCTGTGTTTTTTGGAGAAAAGTCTGTTCAAAGTTTGACTATTTTTTAAATTGGGTTATTTGTCTTTTTATGGTTGAGTTGTAAGAGTTCTTTATGTATTCTGGGTACAAGTCCAGATATGTGTTTTACAAATATTTTCTGCCATTCTGAGTTGTCTTTTCACTTTCTTGGTGTCTTTTGCAGTACAAAAGTTTTTTAAATTTTGATGAAGTCCAATTTATCTATTTTTTTTTCTTTTGTTGCTTGTGCTTTTGGCATTATTTCTGAGAAATCATTGCCTAATCCAAAGGTCATGAAGGTTTGCACCCATGTTTTCTTCTAAGAATTTTTTAATTGTAGCTTTTACATGTCGTTATTTTATCCAAATGAGTTAATACTTGTGTATGGCATGAGGCAACAGTCCAACTTTATTCTTTTTTTTTTTTCTTTTTTTGAAACGGGGTCTCGCTGTGTCGCCCAGGCTGGAGTGCAGTGGCCAGATCTCAGCTCACTGCAAGCTCCGCTTCCCGGGTTTAAGCCATTTTCCTTCCTCAGCCTCCCAAGTAGCTGGGACTACAGGCGCCCGCCACCTCGCCCGGCTAGTTTTTTGTATTTTTCTAATAGAGACGGGGTTTCACCGTGTTAGCCAGGGTGGTCTTGATCTCCTGACCTTGTGATCCACCTGTCTCGGCCTCCCAAAGTGCTAGGATTACAGGCTTGAGCCACCACACCCGGCCCCAACTTTATTCTTTTGCATGTCATTATCCAGTTGTTGCAGCAGTATTTGCTGAAAAGAATATTCCGTCCCCATTGAATTGTCTTGGCATCTCTGTGACTTTTTTTGTTTTGTTTTGTTTTGTTTTGACAGAGTCTTGCTCTGTTGCCAGGCTGGAGTGCAGTGGCACAATGTCTGCTCACTGAAACCTCCACCTCCTGGGTTCAAGTGATTCTTCTGCCTCAGCCCTCCCAAGTAGCTGGGACTACAGTGCATGGTGATGCCCAGCTAATTTTTGTATTTTTAGTAGAGATGAGGTTTCAACATGTTGGCCAGGATGGTCTTGATCTCTTGAACCATTCCTTAAGACAACTGGAAATATTTAAATTATCACAAAATAAATAGGGAAAAATTTTGTTTTTGTTTTTAAGACAGTGTCTCGCCCTGTCGCCCAGGCTAGAGTAAGTGGTATGATCATGGTGTGCTGCAGCCTCAGTCTCTTGGGCTCAAGTAATCCTCCCACCTCCGCCTCCTGAGTAGCTAGGACCACAGGCACATACATGCCACCACACTCAGTTAATTAAAAACACTTTTTTTTGGTAGAGATGAAGTCTCACTATGGTGCCCAGGCTGGTTTCAAATTCTTGGGCTCACGTAATCCTCCTGCCTTGGCCTCCCAAAGTGTTGGGATTACTGATGTGAGCCACCACACCCAGCTGGGAACTTCTTAAACATGATTTACTCAAGTCCTTTTTGTCTTTACTTAGAATATTTACTGCTTTGGTTCATGTCAAGTAACAAATCATCCTTAACCTATTTATGCCTAGTGTTCCATTATTGGAATGCTAAGCTTGTGGGAGTTATTTATATCTTACTGCTCAAGGTCATTACCAAGGTCTGATTTTTCACACATAAAAATTTGCAACCTCCAGCATAAATGGGTTAAGTCTAGCTCTACCAGACAGTGCCCTAAATTTTTTATGCTTTAAGAATATATCTGACCTAGGTTCCCCCTTTTTAAAAATATAGCTTACCTGGCTGGGCGCAGTGACTCACGCCTGTAATCCCAGCACTTTGGGAGGCAGAGGCAGGTGGATCACGAGGTCAGGAGATCAAGACCATCCTGGCTAACACGGTGAAACCTTGTCTCTACTAAAAATACAAAAAATTAGCCGGGCGTGGTGGCAGGTGCCTGTAGTCTCAGCTACTCGGGAGGCTGAGGCAAGGAGAATGGCGTGAACCCGGGAGGCGGAGCTTGCAGTGAGCCGAGATCGCGCCACTGCATTCCAGCCTGGGCGACAGAGCGAGACTCCGTTTCAAAAAATATATATATATATAGCTTACCTTATCTCTGTACCTTCTGAGTAATTTTGAGAGTCTTTTTGACTATGTTTAATTAAGTATTGAGGTATAGTTGTTTTTTTGGAATTGTGAGCATTTTGACTAGCGATTTATCTGGGGATTTTTTTGAGAGGGGTTCATAAGTTACAATTCCTTAACCAGGACATTTTTTTAAAAGGCAAAAAAAACCCTCAAAATATTAAAATTCTTGTTTGTTTACAGTTTTGTTTTCAGGTTTTGATCTTGACTTGCAATTCAAATTTATAATGAAGTACAAAAAGTAAAACTCACTTTGAAGAGAGGACTTTTCTCCTTTAATTTATACAGTTTTGGCTGGGCACAGTGGCTCACTCCTGTAATCCCAGCAGTTTGGGAGGCCAAGGCGGGCGGATCACTTGAGGTCAAGACCAGCCTAGCCAACATGGTGAGACCCCCATCTCTACTAAAAATACAAAAATTAGCCAGGTGTGGTGGTGGACACCAGTAGTCCCAGCTACTGGAGAGGTTGAGGCAGGGGAATCGCTTGAACCTGGGAGGCAGAGTTTGTAGTGAGCTGAGATCGCGCCACTGCATGCATTCCAGCCTGGGCAACAGAGTGAGACTTCGTCTCAAAAAACAAAAACAAAAACAATTTATACAGTTTCCAGATGGCAGCTTTAAGAAGGAATGGTTTTGTTCTTTTTTTAACCTTTTTTGAGAGAGGGTCTTGCTCTGTTACCCAGGCTATAGTGCACAATTTTGGCTCACTGCAACCTCCACCTTCTGGGCTCAAGTGATCTTCCCACCTCAGCTTCCTGAGTACCTTGGACCACAGGCACGTGCCACCATGCCCAGCTAATTTTTATATTTTTTTGTAGAGACAGGGTTTTGCCATTGTGCCCCGGCTGGTCTCGAACTACTGGACTCAAGAGATTCACATGCCTGGGCCTCCCAAAGTGCTGGGATTACAGGCATGAGCCACTGTGCCCAGCCCCTGTATTGTGTTTTCATATGAAAAATTTGTCAAACTGTTTAGGTATTGCTGAGAATATTTTTCTATAAATATGAAATAGGTACTGTCACAACAGGCAGAGAACCTCTTACTGTATCTATTTAAGGTAAAGAGATATTTAGTAATTAAGATAGTTGTTAATTATCCTAAAGTGAGATATTATTTTAGAAGTCAATTTTTACTGTTCTCTGCTTTCATTTATAAGATATTTTTATTTGTTTTTTAGAAATTGAATCTGTGGTAAATAAACTGGCTTGAGGTGCTACTACTGTTGACAAGCCACTTACAGTGAACTCTGCATCTATTCCTTGTTGCAAAAGTGAACACAGGTGTATGTTTAGTCCAAAATTTTAGTAGTTCATAGTTTAGTTCTTTAAGCAAGGAATATTTTTGTGGCATCTTTCATCAGTATGCATATGAACTATGACAGCAGTTGCAAACTAATCTTGGATTTCCACTGGCAGCTAATTTTGGATAATTACAATATCCAGCAACAATAATATACACATAATTTGGTGTCTGATTTAAAATGAATGTATAAATGGTGTGTAGTACATTGATAGTATATGTTTGTCTTAAACAGTGTAGAATAATATAATTCCTTAAATAAATGTTGAAGATAGCATTATTTGAGACATCTCTAGAATATTCTATACTGAGGCATGAGCTTTGAGACTTGTTTGTTGGAGCAGAGAGTATGTTTTGTATGTAGATTTTTTTTTTTTTTTTACATTCAGTTTAAACATATATATAGTCTCAAGTATCTGCACACAAATTACTCATTAATAGCAAAGGGAAGAATAACAACTTTAAATTAGAGAAACTTGGTAGATTACCTTAACCAAGTGACCAAAATTAACATCATCAGTGTTGGGACAAACTGGCATCGTGTGCTTCCTTATATGATGCATTGAAATAGATACAACTACACTTTTGTGGTCTTCTTTCCAAAAGTGTATAAACTGAGTCTAACTGTGATGAAACATCAGACACACCAAATTGAGGTACAGTCTATAAACTGTCCTGTATTTTTAAATCAGGGTCAAGAAGGGTGATGATTGAGGAATGTTCTAGATTAAAAAGGATACCTTTTAAAGAGATATGTAATCCTGGACAGGAGAGGAAAAGACTATAAAGTACATTATTGGAACACATTTTAAAAAATATTATTTTTTGGCCAGGCGCGGTGGCTCACGCCTGTAATCCCAGCACTTTGGGAGGCCGAGGCGGGTGGATCACGAGGTCAGGAGATCGAGACCATCTTGGCTAACACGGTGAAACCCCATCTCTACTAAAAACACAAAAAATTAGCCGGGTGTGGTGGCAGGTGCCTGTAGTCCCAGCGACTCAGGAGGCTGAGGCAGGAGAATGGCGTGAACCTGGGAGGCGGAGCTTGCAGTGAGCCGAGATCTCGCCACTGCGCTCCAGCCTGGGTGACAGAGCGAGACTCCGTCTCAAAAAAAAAAAAAAAAAATTCTTTTTTAAGATGGTATCTCCTGTCGCCCAGCATGGAGTATAGTGGTGTAATAATGGCTCGCTGTAGCCACAAACTACTGAGCTCAATTGATCCTCACACCTCAGCCTCCCAAAGTGCTAGGATTACAGGCATGAGCCACTGTGCCTGACCCTATTGGAACAATTGATAGAATTTGAATATAGACCATGGAATGTTAACTTTCCTGTTGTTTTTTTTTGTTGTTGTTTGTTTGTTTGTTTGAGATGGAGTCTCCCTATGTCGCCCAGGCTGGAGTGCAGTGGCATGATCTCAGCCTACTGCAACCTCTGCCTCCCGAGTTGAAGCGATTCTCTAGCCTTAGCTTCCTGAGTAGCTGGAACAGGCGCGTGCCACCACGCCCTGCTAATTTTTGTATGTTGGCCAGGCTGGTCTCTAACTCCTGACCTCAAGTGATCCACCTGCCTTGACCTCCCAAAGTGCTGGGATTACAGGCGTGAGCTACTGCACCCAGCCCTCATTTTATTTATTTTATTTAGTTTTTATTTGAGACAGTCTTACTCTGTCACCCAGGCTGGAGTGCAGTGGCGCGATCTTTGCTCTCTGCAAACTGTGCCTCCCGGGTTCTAGTGATCCTCCCACCTCAGCCTCCCAATTAACTGGGACTAGAGGCATGCACCATCATATCTGGCTAATTTTTGTAGAAATAGGGTTTCATGTTGGTCAGACTGGTCTCAAACTCCTGACCTGAAATGGTCCGCTCACCTTGGCCTCCCAAAGTGCTGGGATTACAGGCATGGGCCACCGCACCTGGCCCAACTTTCCTGATTTTGATAATTGCACTGTGATTATGTAAGAGAATGTCTTATTTTCTTTTTCTTTCTTTCTTTTTTTTTTTTTTTTTTGAGATGGAGTCCAGCTCTGTCCCCCAGGCTAGAGTGCAGTGGCGCAATCTCAGCTCACTGCAAGCTGCACCTCCTGGGTTTCACGCCATTCTCCTGCCTCAGCCTCCTAAGTAGCTGGGACTACAGGCGCCTACCATCACACCTGGCTAATTTTTTGTATTTTCAGGAGAGACGGGGGTTTCACCATGTTACCTAGGATGGTCTAGATCTCCTGACCTCTTGATCCGCCCACCTCGGCCTCCCAAAGTGCTGGGATTACAGGCGTGAGCCACTGTGCCCGGCAGAGACTGTTTTCTTAGGAAATATATATGAAATGTTTAGGGGTAATGGAGCATCATATCTCCAACTTACTCTTTGTTGTGGAAAAAAGTATATATATGCTTGCCCATGTATATATAGAGGGAAGATGATAAAGCAGATGGGGCAGAATATAAAACTTGTGTTGAATCTGGGTAAAGGTTATGTGGGATTTCCTTGTGCTATTCTTGCAAGTCTTCTGCAAGTTTTTGAATTATAATAAGAAGTTAGAAAAGTATAACTGAATTGGTGTTAAGACTCTTGACATAGGCCGGGCGCGGTGGCTCAAACCTGTAATCCCAGCACTTTGGGAGGCCGAGGTGGGTGGATCACGAGGTCAGGAGATCGAGACCATTCTGGCTAACATGGTGAAACCCCGTCTCTGCTAAAAATACGAAAATTTAGCCGGGCATGGGGGCGGGCACCTGTAGTCCCAGCTACTCCGGAGGCTGAGGCAGGAGAATGGCGTGAACCCAGGAGGCAGAGCTTGCAGTGAGCTGAGATCACACCACTGCACTCCAGCCTGGGCGACAGAGTGAGACTCCATCTCAAAACAACAGAACAAAACAAAACAAAAAAACAAAAAATTAGCTGGGCATGGTGGCTGGTGCCTGTAATCCCAGCTACTCCGGAGGCTGCGGCAGGTCAGTCACTTGAACCGAGGAGGCAAAGATTGCAGTGAGCCGAGATCGCACCAATGTACTCCAGCCTGGGTGACAGGGCGAGACTCCATCTCAAAAAAAAAAAAAAATGATTCTTGACCCAGCTCACCAGCATAGTTGGTTAACTTTTCTGTGCATCCTTGCACAATAGCTTTTAAACCAAAATGCTTAATTATTCCTTCAAATTCTGGGATTCTTCAGATTGCAGAAGAGCCTACAGTAGGCTTGAAAGCAACTGTGTTTTAACATCAATGGGAGATCAAGGAAAATTTCAGAATTTGCAGTTCAGTGGGAAGACTGAACAACTTTGCATTTCTACTTTAATAGTGTGGTTTCATGATGGTTTTTGAAGAACTGTAAATTTAAAAAATATCAGATAAAACCATGTTCAAAGAAAGTCCTTCTTAAAAACTGCTGCCATATAGATTATTTTCAAAAATACAATTTTTTCCTATATACTTTATTGGTACAGATTAGAGGATAGTTCAGATTACTGCTTGGCTTTTGAAATAGCTGAGATTACACTTGTTTTATTATATATGGTTCAAATACAAAATTTTTAATGTTAAGCCTGTTTACTACTTTTCTTTCTTAAATATTTTTCTGACTTTAATAGTATTTTTTGCCTTTTTTTGTGTTAAAGAAGCCTGGGCAACATAGTAAGTATAAAAAAAATTAGCCAGGCATGGTGGCATGTGCCTGTAGTTTCAGCTGTTTGGGAGGCTGAGATGGGAGAATCACTTGTCTGGGAGATTGAGGCTGCAGTGAGTCATGATGGTGCCACTGCACAAGACCTGCCTACAAAAAATAAAACAAAACAAAAACTTAAAAACCAGAGAAGAAAACAGTTACCCGTAATCAATATTCATTCCAGAAGTAACTGCTGTTAAGAGTATTTTCTTGGGCCGGGCATGGTGGCTCACGCCTGTAATCCCAGCACTTTGGGAGGCTGAGGCAGGCGGATCACGAGGTCAGGAGATCGAGACCATCCTGGCTAACATGGTGAAACCCCATCTCTACTAAAAATACAAAAAATTAGCCGGGCATTGTGGTGGGCGCCTGTAGTCCCAGCTGCTCGGGAGGCTGAGGCAGGAGAATGGCGTGAACCCGGGAAGCGGAGAGGCGGAGCTTGCAGTGAGCCGAGATTGCACCACTGCACTCCAGCCTGTGCGACAGAGCGAGACTCTGTATCCAAAGAAAAAAAACTATTTTCTTTCTGTAGTTTCAAAAATATGATCGGCATACACTTATATACAATTTAACCATGCTTTGTTCACATAACACGTCATGCACATCTTCCCACGTCATTAAAAATTCTTTATCATTGTTTTTAAACTTTTAACAATATTCCATCATATGGTGTATCACAATTTGCTTTTTTCTGAGTTATTTTGAAGGCAAGTAACTAACTTATATTAGTTGTAAGATAGGGAAGATACAGAAGATGAATATTTTAATCTATGCAGTTTACAAACAGAAGTAATTGGACCTCTTTTTCTTGGTCCTTAATTTCTATTATCTTTTGAGAAACATTATTTTAAGAAAAGCTTTTAAAAGTTACATTACCAGCATTCGTTATAGTAAAGAATAAACGGCTGGGCACGGTGGCTCATGCCTGTGATCCCAGCACTTTGGGAGGCTGAGGCGGGCGGATCACAAGGTCAGGAGATCGAGACCATCCTGGCTAACACGGTGAAACCCCGTCTCTACTAAAAATACAAAAAATTACCCATGCGTGGTGGCGGGCGCCTGTAGTCCCAGCTACTTGGGAGGCTGAGGCAGGAGAATGGTGTGAACCCAGAAGGTGGAGCTTGCAGTGAGCCGAGATTGTGCCACTGCACTCCAGCCTGGGCGAAGAGTGATACTCCGTCTCAAAATACTACTACTACTACTACTACTACTAATAATAATAATAATAAGCCTGGAAGTATGCTTTTTCGTATGAAAAAGGATCCTACCTGATTCTTAAATGTTAAGTTGTGGGTTTTTTTGGGAGATAGAGTCTTTTTTTGTTGTTGTTGTTGTTGTGAGACGGAGTCTTGCTCTGTTGCCCGGGCTGGAGTGCAGTGGCCGGATCTCAGCTCACTGCAAGTTCCGCCTCCCGGGTTTACGCCATTCTCCTGCCTCAGCCTCCGGAGTAGCTGGGACTACAGGCGCCCGCCACCTCGCCCGGCTAGTTTTTTGTATTTTTAGTAGAGACGGGGTTTCACCGTGTTAGCCAGGATGGTCTCGATCTCCTGACCTCGTGATCCGCCCGTCTCGGCCTCCCAAAGTGCTGGGATTACAGGCTTGAGCCACCGCGCCCGGCCTGGGAGATAGAGTCTTGCTCTGTTGCCCAGGCTGGAGTGCAGTGGCTCACTGCAACCTCCGCCTTCCGGGTTCAAGTGATTCTGCTGCCTCAGCCTCACAAGTAGCTGGGATTACAGGCATGTGCCACCATGCCCAGCTAATTTTTGTATTTTTAGTAGAGATGGGGTTTCACCCTATTGGCCAGGCTGGTCTGGAACTCCTGACCTCAAGTGATCCACTGTCCTTGGCCTCCCAAAGTGCTAAGATTACAGGCATGAGCCACAGTGCCTGGCCTTTTTTTTTTCTTTTTTTGTTTGAGACAAGGTCTCGCCCTGTTGTCCAGGCTGGAGTGCAGTGGTGCAATCTTAGCTCATTGCACCTTTGATCTCCTAGGGTCAAGCACTCCTCCTGCCACAGCCTCCCTAGTACCTGGGACTACAGGCACATGTGCCCCAATGCCCAGCTAATTTTTTTTTTTTTTTTTAATTTTTAGTAGAGACGGAGTCTCACTATATTGTCCAAGCTCATCTCGAACTCCTGACCTTAAGCAGTCTTGCTGCCTCTGCCTCCCAAAGTGCTGAAATTATAGGCATGAGCCACCACACCTAGCTTGGAATTTTATTGCTAACATACATAGTTTACAAATATCTTTCTCAAATTGAAAAGTTATAAATTTGGCTCGGTATGGTCGCATGAAGCAGGATTGCTTGAGGCCAGGTGTTTGAGACCAGCCTGGGCAATATCTTGAGACTCCACCTGATTCTCTACTTTTTCTTTCCTTTTTCTGATTTCTTTGTTCTTTGAGGGTAAGATTATATTACCAGACTACATACACTTTTCAGTAGTAGCCAGCACAGGGCTAGGTACATTCAATGAGCAAGTGAATACATGAATATACAAAACACAACCAGAACCTTAGAAAATGAGAACCGGGTAGGACTGTAAACATATGCAGAGAAACACCCATCATAGGGGCAGGCTGGCTTCAAGTCTAGACCCTGGTCATCTCACAGTGAACTAATGGTACTTAAACGGAGCCCTGACTCCCACGCCAAGCAATGTGAAATTGTATCCTTGACTGTCTCAGGTAATATTTAGAGAAGAAGAGTGTTATCAAGAAAGACAATTGAGAAACAACCTATATGACCATATAGGGGATTCAGCAGGTAAATGGGGTATAGCCAAACAGGAGAATTCTTTGTAGATCTGGCCGGGTGTGGTGGTTCATGCCTGTAATCCCAGCACTTTGGGAGGCCCAGGTGGGTGGGTCACCTGAGGTCAGGAGTTTGACACCAGCCTAACCAACATAATGAAACCCTATCTCTACTAAAAATACAAAATTAGCTGGGCATGGTGGCACATGCCTGTAATCCCAGCTACTTGGGAGGCTGAGGCAGGAGAATCGCTTGAACTTGGGATAGGAGGTTGCAGTGAGCCAAGATCGTGCCACTGCACTCTAGCCTGGGCAACAAGAGCAAAACTGTCTAAAACAAACAAACAAAAAGAATTCTGTGTAGATCTTAAAGATGAGTTTGCGGCCAGCACAGTGGCACGCGGCTGTAAGCCCAGCACTTTGGGAGTCCAACGTGGCAGAACTGCTTGAGGCCAGGAGTTTGAGACCAGCGTGGGCAATATAGTGAGACCTCAACTTTACAAAAAAAATTTTTTTAATTAGCCTGCATAGTTATGCATCCCTATAGTCCCAGCTGTTTGGAGGCTGAGGCAGGAGGATCACTTAACCCTAGGGATTCAAAGCTGTAGTGAGCAATAATCATGCCACTGTCCTCCAGCCTGGGTGACAGAGTGAGACTCTATCTCTTAAAATATGTGTGTGTGTGTGTATTTAAGATTTCCACTTGGCAGATATATGAGTTTAGGGATTTTGAGATTATATACTTTACTCCAAAAGTATGTAAGATAATGGCCAGGTGCAGTAGCTTATGCCTGTTTTCTAGCACTTTGGGAGGCTGAGGAAGGAGGATCATTTGAGCCCAAGAGGTTGAGGCTGCAGTAAGCTAAGATTGTGCCACTGCACTCCAGCTTAAGCAACAGAGTCCTTTCTGGGGTGGGGGGCAGGAAAGTATGTAAGATGAATCATACTTGAATTTAAATCTTTAGGCATTCTGTTTTTATGGTGGGTAGGAGACTCAGGACAAAAGGCACTGCTTTTAAGGTCAGGAATTATAATAATATACTGGTTACAGAAAACTGGAAGTGATACATCAATTACAATAAGTATGAAGCTATGATTTGACCCACAAATTTCTGAGCATTGTCCATAATATAGTCCTAGTTGTGTGGATGTTAGTCTTGCTTGATTTAAACGTCCTGGAATTGCATCTGTTTTTAGGTCAGTTCTTGAAATTAGTAATTATCTCACATTAATATGCTTTTATTAGTCATAGAATTATTTAACTGTTTGATCAGAAAACAAGTATGAATAGTTGAAGGCTGTTCCTTTCTTTGAGTCTTTTTATAGTTCTCCAGCTATTAAGGATTCCTTCTTAACAAAGCAGACTTTGTGTTGATGTAAGTAAGAGGTTCACCCATGATTGTGTATAAATAAATTACACCTTCTCTGGTGGTATAACATCATCCTGATTTAGGTATGTGGTGGTGTCTCAAACTTCAAAAATGAATACCTGAAATATTTATATATTGCATTCATCTGAAAGGAAGCTACTACTAGGCCCACTCAAAGGATTGTTAACATCTCTTATAATTTCATGTTTTGGCAGGTAAACCTAGCCTTTAAGCAACCTGGAAAGAGGCTAGAGCACCAAGGAATTAGAATTGAATTTGTAGGTCAAATTGGTGAGTTTTAAAATAGTATTACTTCTTTTTCTTTGATAACTGAATTTGAAGAGGGTTGGATTTTGCACTGAAATAATTGAATTAGAGCTTAGCTTTGTAGAAGGAAGGAATTGATTTTGCATAATAAAAGAGAGGACTGACTTTATAACTATATTAAATTGTGTTTCTTTGACTTGTATGAAATAATATTTATCATTTCATGATATATATGAAACTACCGGCCTTGAAAAATAATTCAAGTAAATTAGTTGACCTACTGAAATTTTTGTCTGCCTACATTTTTCACCATCCTTATAATTAGCAGCCTCACCTTCATTCTTCATCTTCTAATTACCCATGCCATTTGTCTTCCTGATCTAGTGTGTGCCTGTAGCCAGACTCACCTGTGTCAACACAAAATTCCATGTCAGAAGGAAAGGTGTAGTTTCTTCTTGACTTAGATCAACTTATGTACATTTCCATAAATTATTTCAGATACATGCTTTATTTACTAGGGAGTTAAACTGTATATACATCTTTCTATACTGCAGATTCACAAGAGAAAAGAAAATATGTCTTTATAATACTGTCTACATAACTAGGCTTAAAATTTAGCTAAGTTTCACTGTACATTTTTAAAGTATCAGAATTGGAATGGGTAGATATTTGTTTATATATCTATTCTGACTGAGAGTGTACTTATATGTCTATTCTGACTGAGAGGCAAGTTGTAGTAATTGATAGTTAGTTTTAGTCTTTTTGTGTTTTGTAATTTTATGAAAGCAGTATATTTGCCTAACTAAAGCAAAACAGAATTTTTTCCTTGTCTGGGGGAAGTTCAAATAATTGCTGGTAATGTGTCAAATGGCTTCATATTGGGAGAGCCCCAACTACATCAAAGGAATGAACTCATTTTTAATAGAAATTTTCATTGTGCTATGCCACTTGACAAAATCTTTTATGCCTACATGAAGTATAATTATAAAAAGGATAATGGAATTCAGAGCATAGGTCTAGTTTATTGGAGATAAACTTAATAATTCTTTTGGTAAAAATTGCGTTTGAAGTAAGCATTTGGGTTTTATTGAAATGGTTATTAAATAATTGGTCTTTCTGCCTTTTAAAATTTTTAGAGCTTTTCAATGACAAGAGTAATACTCATGAATTTGTAAACCTAGTGAAAGAACTAGCCTTACCTGGAGAACTGACTCAGAGCAGAAGTTATGATTTTGAATTTATGCAAGTTGAAAAGCCATATGAATCTTACATCGGTGCCAATGTCCGCTTGAGGTATGAATGTGTATTATAAACTGTAAACAGAATCAAAACCAGAAAGTAGTAACTATTGTTGATACCTTATTTGAACCTCTAATTATAATTCTAGATTGGAAGATTTAAGATTTTTTAAAATTCTGTCACATACTTTGGCTAATGCTGATTTGAGGTAATAGAGCGTTCTAACATTATAGAGTTAGACAACATTGCTATGAGACATTTCAGTTATACACTTCCCTGGTATGAATTGTCCCTTATGTACTTCATTTGTCATGTAAACTGAATTGCCTTCTAAAACCACTAGTTTCCCAGAAAATCTCATTTAGTATATGGTTCAGAAGTAATCTGGAGTACCAGAGAGGCTCTGATACATCTAAAATGACACAAATAGTGGATGGCAGAACAGGAGTAGGAACCTAGTTTTCTAACCTCTCAATTCAGTGTCCTTTCCCTTCACTGAGTCTGTATGCAGGAAGCCAGGGATGCCTCAGAGTCCAGGGCATTTGAGGATATTAATCTGAATGCATCAGGTCCGAGATCCTGCTTTCTCTGTTTAACTTGGCATTATCTATCTGGAACTGGGTTTGACAACCCAAATTTCAAATAGCAGTTCCTTAAAGAAGTGATCTGGAGAGGTTTCCTCAAGTAGGCTTGACGACAGCCCTCCAAACTCATCTGTAAAGTATTTACACTATTCTTAAAATTGAACTTTGTATTTTTTTTTTCATGTTAGGGGCATTAAAGAAAATTGGAACTCCTTTGTGAAGTAGTGAAGTAAGTTGATCCCAAAGGAGGTCCAGCAAGGAGAAGGCTTAGTTGCGGTTTAAAACATGAAAATTTATTATAGGTGATTTAACTCATCCTCTCTTTTAACTTTGTAGGTATTTTCTTAAAGTGACAATAGTGAGAAGACTGACAGATTTGGTAAAAGAATATGATCTTATTGTTCACCAGCTTGCCACCTATCCTGATGTTAACAACTCTATTAAGATGGAAGTGGGCATTGAAGATTGTCTACATATAGAATTTGAATATAATAAATCAAAGTAAGAACCTTTCTCAGATAAGTTGTTCAGGGAAAATTCAAAAATTAGCTTTTCAGGTCTTTGTCAATCGGTCAAAGTAAGGATAGAATTGACTGATGTTAACAGATCAACAGGAGCTCTGAGCTAAAATAAATTTTAGGAGTTTGGTCTGGCTTCCACCCAGTAAAGGTGTCTTTTATGTTCTATTGCTGATGAATCTCTGCTTGGCCACTTTGTGTAGAGGATGTCACAATCTCAGAAGGCAGCCAATCCTTCTGAGGATACAGTTTATCTTACTGGCTTGACATTACCCCATCCTGGCCATCTCTTTTCACATATTTGCACCTTTACCACTTAATCACTGTTAATGTCCACTTGTATATCATTCCATGGGGGGAGGGGGAAGGTATATATGTTTATATATGTTGTATTTTTACAAAACTGGCTCATACTTTAATGCCTTTTTAAACTTTATTAAGGGAAATTTCAAGCATATACTAAAATATTTGAACGGTATACTGAATAATATAATCAATCCTCATGTATCCATTGCCCAGCTCCAACAGTTACCAACACACAATAAGGTTTATCTGTATTCAGCTCTCATACTCCCCATGGGTTATAGTGAAGCAAATTCCAGACATTTAACCCATAAAATTTTATATCATTTTATCAATTAAATTATATATCTGGAATTTGCTTCACTATAAATGGGAAGTTGTATTATTTTATACATGGACTAAGATATTCTCAGAAACATTACTTATATGAACAAAAGATTGCCATTTAAATGCCCACTGGTATTATAACAGTTAAATAAATTATGGTCCAGCCATACTGTGGAATGCTAAAGAAGGGTTAAAAAGATTGAGGCCAGGTGCAGTGGCTCATGCCTGTAATCCCAGCACTTTGGGAGGCCAAGGTGGGCGGATCATCTGAGGTCAAGAGTTTGAGACCAGCCTGGCCAACATGGAGAAACCCCGTCTCTACTGAAAATACAAAAAGTAGATGGGCGTCATGGCACACGCCTATAATCCCAGCTACTCGGGAGGCTGAGGGAGGAGAATTGCTTGAACCTGTGAGGCAGAGGTTGCAGTGTGCTGAGATAGCGTGACTACGCTCCAGCCTGTGTGACAGAGCGAGACTCCCTCTCAAAAAAAAAAAAAAAAAGGTTGAGACATAATGTATTTAGTTATCCAGAAGCGTGTCCATGATATATTATTAAGTGAAAAAGTTAGCCATAAAAACAGCATGTGTAATACTATTTCATTTCTGTAAAATACTCATGTATTTTGATATAAATAGGAAAGAGTCTGCAATGATATTCTGTTGTTAACAGTGGTTATCTGTAAAGGATGAAATTATGTATTGACTTTACATATCTCTTATTTAAATGTTATATGACAAGCTTGTTTTCTGTGTCTATTCAGAAAAAGTTTTAAAAAGTTATATATCATTCTAAATATAACTACAGTACTCTTATATCTAAAAATATTAGTAATTCCTTAATATCTTCATACACCCAGGCAGTTTTCACATTTCCCTAATTGGCTTACAGATATCTTTCTTTTTTCACATGCTTTGTTCAAATCAATATCTAAACAAGGGCCACACATTGTGTTTGGTTGTTTGAGCCTTAAATTTTTTAATTTATAGGTTTCCCTTCTGTTTTTTTTAATTAAAGTTTGTTTGTTGAAGTAATGGATGTACCCTGTATTATCCCCCTCCTACCCCAGTCTTTTGTTACTTTATTTTTATTGGTTGTCACTCCCAGGTTTATATCACTGAAAGTGTAATATGTATGGCCTTCAGAATCTTAAAATTATATTGTTGATGAAATTATCAAATAGTTTAGGACCTGAAACTTACCACTGAAGCTTGCCTTCAGACTGACATAATTTTACACACACACACACACACACACACCACACACACACACAGAGAGTTGTTTGTTTGAGTTTTGCTCTGTTGCCCAGGCTGGACTGCAATGGCGTGATCTCGATTCACTGCATCCTCTGCCTCCTGGTTCCAAGGGATTCTCCTGCCTCAGCCTCCTGAGTAGCTGGGATTACAGGTGTCCGCCACCATGCCTGGCTAATTTTTGTATTTTTAGTAGAGACGGGGTTTCACCATGTCGGTCAGGCTGGTCTCAAATTCCTGGCCTCGTGATCCACCCACCTCGACCTCCCAAAGTGCTGGGATTATAGGCGTGAGCCACTGCACCCAGCATATTTTATTTTATTTTTTTAGAGTCGGAATCTCTGTCGTCCAGTCTAGAGTGCAGTGGCATGATCTCAGCTCACTGCAACTTCTACCTCCTGAGTTCAAGCGATTCTCCTGCCTCAGCCTCCCGAGTAGCTGGGATGACAGGCATGTGCCACCACACCCGGCTAATTTTTGTAGTTTTAGTAGAGATGGGGTTTCACCATGTTGGCCAGGCTGGGTTTGAACTCCCGACCTCAGGTGATCTGCCCACCTTGGCCTCCCAAAGTGCTGGGATTACAGGCGTGCCCGGCCTGACATAATTATATTAATCAACTCTTCAGATACAATTTTGAGAGCCAAACCTGGGAGGAGGCTAAAAAGTCCTCTGGATATTATAGGGATTCCTGAGTTTATTACCGCATCATTACAAGGTATGTGGGAGCGACCTTTGGTTATTAGATATAACAAAAGCAGACTCAACCCATGTAGGTAGTCTCTTTTACTTTGTCTTTGTGGGCAGATGATTTATGTTAGCTGCACTCTTGTAGAACTTGAGTAATAATGACACCAAACTCTGTGTCTTTTAATGTTGAAAATATCTTCATATGCCAAATATTTCAAGCATTTTTGTGTGTGTGTTTGTTTTGAGAAAGAGTCTGGCTCTGTCACCCAGGCTGGACTTTAGTGGCATAATCATGGGTCACTGCAGCCACAATCTCCCAGGCTCAAATTATCATCTCACCTCAGCCTCCTGGGTACCTTGGATCACAGGCATGTGCCACTAATTTTGCACCACCCAGCTCATTTTTAGAAGAGATTACATCTCACTATGTTGCCTAGACTGGTCTCAAACTCCTGGGTTCAAGAGGCCCAAAGTGCTGGGATTACAGGTATGAGCCACTGAGCCCAGCCGGAACGGTTACCCAGGGTAATTATTCTCTCTGAGGTAGTAAAAGTTTGATTCCTTATTTGCATAGTGAAACGATGAATACTTTTTTCAAAAAAAGAACACTAAACAATATGAATAATCAGAAAGGTTTTTTTTTTTTTTTTTTTTCTGGTGAGCCAAAGTTTTATTTATTCATTTGAAGTATTCTCTGATGACATACTGGGGTTTCCCCTGTCTGTCAGTTTTATAGAGGCTTACACATTCGCCAGTTTCTTGTCATCAACTGGGGTTCAGCACAAAGGGCCTCCACCAACTTAACATACATGGGCCCATCACAATTTAGATGCAAGCACACAAAAATGAGCTTTGTGCCTGTCTAAGGCTTTGGCAGCTTTGCAAACTCCACATGCTAGGCCATCATGGATGAGGGTGGTCTTTAGCACCTCTTGTAAAGCCACTGTGCCCAGCCTCAAAATGGTATTCTTAAATAATTATACTAAAAATGTCTATCAAAGTCTTTTAGGACATAGTTCACTCTTTTTGCTTGTTTTTAAACTGATATTTAGTGAGATATGTTCTTCCCCAATAGGTATCATTTAAAGGATGTGATTGTTGGAAAAATTTACTTCTTATTAGTAAGAATAAAAATACAACATATGGAGTTACAGCTGATCAAAAAAGAGATCACAGGAATTGGTAAGTTGAAAAGAGTATGTAAATTAAAATTATTTTAGTTGACATTTTAAAAATCTTAAGATATTGTTTAAACATAATTAATTTGATATCCACATTGAGTACTAATTTTGCTAGTTAATATTACTGGCAGTAAATTATTTAATGCTTTTTTTAAATTAATTTTTGATGTCCGGAATTTATTTTTTATAAAAAGTTAATTTTTGAATAGGTAATAAATTCCCATGGTTCAAAAATAAAATGTAAAAGAGTATACAGTAAAAAGTATCTTATTTCTGTACTCTAGCTACTCATAGGTAATATGTTTATTATAAGTTTAAAAATCCTCAGTGGAGCAGGTCAAAACTCCTGTGCTGATCAGTAGTGGGATTGTGCCTGTGAATAACCACTGCACTTCAGCCTAGGCAATAGAGTGAGACCATTCCAAAAAAGAACAAAAACCAAAACTTTTCAATTAGTTATTATGTATACAGGCAAGTACCTATGTATAACACAAACCCTTTTTTACTTAAATGGTGGTGTATAATGCATACTTTGCTCTGCCACTTAGTAGTGCATCTTAGAGAACTTTCCATACCAATGTGTAGAATACTTTATTTTTTTAATAGTTTTCCGTTTTATTGATGCACTAGAATTGAACCAGTCTGCTGTTTGTGGACATACAGGTTGTTTCCAGTCTTTTGCTATTACAAATAATGTCATTTTGCACGTGTGCAGACATGTGTGCAAGATAAAATCTTAGAAGTGGAATTCACAGGCTAAACAGTATATTTATTTATAATTCTTCCACCCTTTTTGTGGCAAACAGGGTCTCACTATGTTGCCAAGGCTGGTCTCAAACTCCTAGGCTCAAACTGTCCTCCTACCTCTGCCTCCCAAAGTGTTAAATGATTACAGGCAAAGCCATTGCACCTGGCCATTTATAATTTTGATGCATGTTATCAGTAAGTCTTCTTTAGGGATTATACCAGTTTGCTATCAGCAGTGAATGTAGTAGAGTGCCTCTTTTTCCCCCATATTCTCATGAGCACAATGCTGTAAAAACTTTTAGCCAGTTTGATGGGTAAGGAGGGAGATACTACTCCATTGTAGTTTTGGGATTTTTCTTATGGATTCTTTTTCCCCCACTGCTTTATTGGGGTATACTTGGCAAATAAAAATTTTATATATTCAAGGTGTATGATGGAATGTTTACATTTGAAATTATTATTACAGTCAAGCTAATTAATATATTCCATTGTAGTTTTAATTTTCAGTTTTCTTATTGAGGATGAACATCTCTTCATATGAATAAAAACAATTTTTATTTTCTGTAAGCCATTCATATTCTTTGCCCCATTATCTATTGGATTATTATATTCTTTTTTTTACTTATTTGTAGAAACTATGTATTAGAGAAATCAATCCCCCTCCACCCTTCTTTTTGAGACAGGGTCTCACACTGTCGCCCAGGCTGGAGTGCAGTGATACAGTTACAGCTCACTGCAGCCTTGAACTCCTAGACTTGAGCAGTCCTCCAACCTCAGCATTGTGGGTAGCTTGGACCACAGGCACATGCCACCACACCCAGCTAATTTTTTATTTTTTGTAGAGACAAGGTGTCACTATGTTGCCCAGGCTAGTTTCAGACTCCTGGACTCAGCGATCCTCCTGCCTCAGCATCCCAAATTGCTGGGTTTACAGGTGTGAGCCATTGTGCCCTGAATTCCTTTTTCTAATATTAAGGGTAGCAAAAATTTCCCTTGCTTGTCTTGTTTGTGGTGGTTTATGCCATATAGAAGTTATTGATGTTTATGTAGTCAGATTTATCAGTTTTTCATTTTATGGCCTCTGGGTTTTATGCCATGGTTAGAAAGGTCTTTTTCACATTGAAGTTCTAAAAATAATTTTCTGTGCTTGATTCTACTGAAGTAATACATTGTGGTTTAGGGATTTTGTTTCATTTTAAAATTTTTAATTCATTTGAAATGTGTTGTGATGTAAGAGGTGAGGTACGTATTACCTTTACGTTTTTCCAGATGGCTGACCAGTTGTCCCGATAGCATTTATTGGTTCATCCCTGCTTTTTAATTTTAATATATAAACTTACTTTGTCCTTTAACATTGTTGGTTTTTTTGCTGAAAATAATTTTAGGCAACACTTGATAAGAATTTATAGCCAGTATTCATAATTTAAAACATCTGTGGATTTATTAATATTATTTTATTTTTAAATAAAATTCTTACCCAAGGCATGATCTGAAGAGGTCCTGAGAACATGTACCCCCATATGTGATTTCTTAATCTCCATGTTTCTACTTGCTAGTAAATTTAAGTGATTTTAAAATCACTTCAAATTCTCCTTTGTTGTTTAAAAAGAAATTGTTGGCCAGGTGCAGTCGCTCACCTGTAATCCCACTACTTTGGGAGGCTGAGGCGGGCAGATCACTTGAACCCAAAGAATTCGAGACCAGCCTGGGCATCATGGTGAAACCCCATCTCTATCCCAAAAAATGCAAAAATTAGCCGGGCATGATAGTGCACGCTTGTAGTTCAGGAGTTTGAGACGAGCCTGGGCAATATATTGAGAACCCTACAACAATTGAAAAAAAAAAACCAGGCATGATGGTACACACCTGTAATCTCAGCTACTTGGGAGGCTGAGGCAGAAGGATTGCTTAAGCCCAGGAAGTTGAGGCTGTGGCGAGCCATGATTGCACCACTGCACTCTAGCTTGGGTGACACAGTGAGACACCATCTCTTAAAAGAATAATGTAGTGGAAAAATAAGAAGGCATAAGGCTAGTAATTATATTCTGGAATATTTAAATTAATATTGTTTACATTATTGCACTAGGACCCAGTACCACAACAGAAACAGAAACAATCGCCAAATATGAAATAATGGATGGTGCACCAGTAAAAGGTAACACACTTTTCAGTTACTTCTTTTATGTAGTGCAAACAGCAGTGTTCATGGCAGTTTTGTGTTTATTTAGTGTGAAAGTATCTTTGAATTCTTAAAACCATTCTTATAATGATGGCTTTTAAGGTCATCTTTGTATAGCTTCAAAGAAGACTGTAATTATACTTCCTAGTCTGAAATAAGGTTTGATTTTTCAGTTTCAATTTAGGATTTAGTAGAGATAGTTATATGTATCTATTCTCTAGTTTTGAATTTGTAATATTTTCATTGTCTTTTATTATACAATAATTCATCTTTGTAAATCTTTTTTTCTCCTGCTGACCACAAAATGGAATATGGCTGACCTTTAATTCCTGTGGGTTTTTGGAGTCATTATAGCCCTCAAGAAAATAAGCAGTTCCATTACTAGATAATCTTCAGTATCTGAGACAATGAAGCCAGTATTTATTATTTTAAATTTATGTCTGGGTTTTCTTCACTGTTTGTACTTACATCACAAAGTCAGTACCATTTATTAAGTGCCAAGTGTAGATGAGGCAATGTAGTGTCAGGTGCTCTAAAACTCTTTGAGCTAGGTGGTTGGGTCCCTTATATGTGTACTCTTGTATTATGCAACATTACTTTGTAAAATTCCAGCAGGCAACAGTTTTTATGTAAAATGGTGAGTTTTATATCTTTCAGCAAATTGGTATGCATGAGAAAATTATTACGTAAAAAATATTCAGGCCAGGTGCAGTGGCTCACGCCTGTAATCCCAACACTTTGGGAGGCTGAGGTGGGCGGATCGCTTGAGGTCAGGAGTTCAAGACCAACCTGGCCAACATGGCAAAATCCTGTCTCTACCAAAAAATATATAAATTAGCTGGGTGTGATGGTGCATGCCTGTCATCGCAGCCACTTGGGAGGCTGAGGCAGAAGAATCGCTTGAACCAGGAGGTGGAGGTTGCAGTGAGCTGAGATCATGCCACTGCACTCCAGCCTGGGAGACACAGTGACACGCCATTTCAAAAAAAAAAATTCAAGGGCCGGGCATGGTGGCTCACGCCTGTAATCCCACCACTTTGGGAGGCCAAAGTGGGTGTATTGCTTGAGCCCAGGAGTTGGAGACCAGTCTGGGCAACATGGCAAAACCCCATTTCTATAAAAAAATACAAAAATTAGCCAGGCATGGTGGCACGCACCTGTGGTCCCAGCTTCTTGGGAGGCTGAGGTGGGAAGTTCACTTGAGCCCAGGAGGCAAGGTTGCAGTGAGCCAATATGGCACCACTGCCATCTTGACAGGGAGATCCTGCCTCAAAAAAAAAAAAAAGAAGAAAAGAAAAGAAAGCTGGGCGTGGTGGTTCACTCCTGTAATCCCAGCACTTTGGGAGGGCAAGGTGGGTGAATCACCTGAGGTCAGGAGTTCGAGACCGGTGAGCCTGGCCAACATGGTGAAACCCCATCTCTACTAAAAATACAAAAAAATTAGGCATAGTAGCAGGCGCCTGTAATCCCAGCTACTTGGGAGGCTGAGGCAGGAGAATTGGATGAACCCAGGAGGTGGAGGTTGCACTGAGCCGAGATTGCGCCATTGCACTCCAGTCTGGGCGACAGAGCAAGACTCCCATCTCAAAAAAAAAAAGGAATATGCAAATAATTACCCTTAGGAAAACAGAAGCAATGAGAATCTGAGTAACAGTCTTTTTGGTAATAAAAGGATGTCATCATTCTGTCCGTTTTTAGCTTTGAATGTATGAGTAACAAGTATTCAAGAATTTATACACATGATTAGAAATTATGGTAAACTTCATGAAAGAAGATAACAAAACAACTTATAGAGCACTTATCTGTTGGCACTGTTTGAGTTCTTTAGGTATATTAACCCATATAGTCCTTACACATTCCTTGTGAATACTATTGTTATTCCCCATTTCACAGATGAAGAACTTAAACAATGAGTAAGTGATTTGTCCAAAGTCACACAACCAATGAGTGGTTGAGATTTGAAGCCAGGTATTCTGACTCTGGAACAGTAGTTCTCATCTAGGGGCAACTTCACCCCAAAATGAATGTTTGGTGTTGTCTAGAGATATTTTTTGGCTGTTACGTTTGGAGAGTACTACTGGTATCTAGTGGGTAGAGGCCAGGGTTGCTGCTAAACATCCTACAAAGGATAGGACCCTCCCCACAACAAAGAATTATTCAGCCCAAAATATCAGTACTGCTGAGGATGAGAAACCCTGATCTTTGTTATTTTTGCATCTTGTGAGGATGTGAGGCATTATTGTCAACTCTATAGTGCTTAGTCCTACCTGTTACGTGACTATATTTAATCATCTTTAGAATTAAGTGGAAATTCCTTTTCTTTCAGGTGAATCCATTCCAATAAGACTATTTTTAGCAGGATATGATCCAACTCCAACAATGAGAGATGTGAACAAAAAATTTTCAGTAAGGTACTTTTTGAATTTAGTGCTTGTTGATGAGGAAGACCGGAGGTACTTCAAACAGCAGGTATGGTGTCACTTAGGCTGGTATTATGTTCTGCGGCAGATCGAAAAATACCTCAAAAGCGCTCTTCTAAGCTTAATTGTACTGAGCAAGTGGGAGTTTCTAAGTAAATGAAAACACGGTATGACAGATAAAGAAGTAGAGGAGAATAGAATCCTATGATAGATCCCTCCCCAATCATTCTTCAGTACTCCAGAATGAGCTATAATTTTTCAGGGCTTTTAGTTTTCTCTTACAAGTTCTTTTGCTTTTGTTTTTTAATAAAAACAATACCTGCTGCTTATTTAGAAAAAAAATAAGGCGGCCGGGCGCGGTGGCTCAAGCCTGTAATCCTAGCACTTTGGGAGGCCGAGACGGGCGGATCACGAGGTCAGGAGATCGAGACCATCCTGGCTAACATGGTGAAACCCCGTCTCTACTAAAAAAAATACAAAAAAACTAGCTGGGCATGGTGGCGGGCGCCTGTAGTCCTGGCTACTCGGGAGGCTGAGGCAGGAGAATGGCGTAAACCCAGGAGGTGGAGCTAGCAGTGAGCTGAGATCTGGCCACGGCACTCCAGCCTGGGCGACAGAGCAAGACTCCGTCTCAAAAAAAAAAAATAAATAAATAAAAAATAAGGCAATAAAGAACAAAGAATGAAGTAAAGGTCAGCAGAATTTCCACCACCATTGAGACTAATGTATGTGTGTTTAGATCATATTATGGATATTGCTTTTTTTCTTACTGTTTTTAATTTTTTTGTAGAGATGGAGTCTCACTGTGTTGCCCATGCTGGTCTTGAACTCTTGGGCTTAAGCACTCCTCCTGCCTTGGCCTTCCAAAGTGCTGGGATTATAGGCATGAGCCACTGCACCCAACTGTATTCTTTAATTTGCATTTTTACTTAGTAGTGTCTTGAATATCTTTCTCTCATCAACAAATATACATTATTATTATTATTACTATCTTTATTTTTTGAGATGGGGATCTTCCAAGCAATCCTCCAATTACAGCCTCCTGAGTAGCTGGGAGGTACAGGCATGTACCACTGTGCCCTGCTGATTTATTCCTTTTTATACAATTCTGTTATAAATGTCCATGAGATGACTGAATTCTAATACTTTTTTTTTCTTTTTTCTTTTTTTTTTTTTTTTGCGACAGAGCCTCGCTCTGCTGCCCAGGCTGGAGTGCAGTGGTGTAATCTTAGCTCACTGCAACCTCCGCCTTCCAGGTTCAAGCGATTCTCATACTTCAGCCTCCCAAGTAGCTGGGATTACAGGTGTGTGCCACTACACCAGTCTAATTTTTATATTTTCTTTTTCGTAGAGACAGGGTTTTGCCATGTTGGCCAGACTGGTTTCAAACTCCTGGCTTAAAGTGATCCACCTGCCTTGGCCTCCCAAAGTGCTGGGATTACAGGCATGAGCCACTATGCCCAGCCTCTAATACTTTTTTTCTTTTCTTTTTTTTTTGGAGATGGAGTCTTACTCTGTTGCCAGGCTGGAGTGCAGTGGTACGATCTTGGCTCACTGCAACCTTCATTTCCCAGGTTCAAGCAATTCTCCTGCCTCAGCCTCCCGAGTAGCTGGGATTACAGACATGCACCACCATGCCCGGCTAATTTTTCTATTTTTAGTAGAGACAGGGTATCACCATGTTGACCAGGCTGGTCTTGAATTCCTGACCTCAGGTGATCCGCCCGCCTCAGCCTCCCAGAATGCTGGGATTACAGGCATAAGCCACTGTGCCTGGCCACCTCTGATACTTTTTTTAATGTAAAGTGTTCATTACAAACTTGTTCTCATTTGAAAATCAAAAGTTTTTGGTGAATTTTGAATGAAGATAGTAATTAGAATGGTCTTTTGTATTCTGAATCAGATTAATAAATACGTAGTTGAATGTCAGTTGAGAGTTCAAAGCTAAGTTAGAAATTATTCTCTGCTAAGTACTGTGAAAAATACAAAAACTACCTTTTATAAACGTGATCTGTCCTCCATGTTCTCACATTGTAGATGTCTGGGAAAAAGAAAAATAATATAAACAGAATACTTAAATAATAGTTTGACAGTAATTTAGAAGAGTGAAAACCTATTCCAGTATTGCCATCCTAATGCTGTATAATTAAACATAGGTAATTTATAACTTCAAAATAAATTACATGATTTTTACAATTTCAAAATCAATTTCGTTATCATGGCACTATTGGAGGTAGTGTGTTATTTCCCATGTGCACTCATTTGGATGTTTAAATTCTGATGTTGGGGGAGAAAACAAACCAACAAACCCAGCCTATAATGACTTCATGAAGCAGATAATTTTAGGAATTTAGAAGAGGGAAGTTCTCAGGATGGATTGGTTACGGTAAGAGTTAGGTAGGGAAATAGAGATTTGAAGACTGGGGAAGATGTAGGGCGAGTTTATTTGGATTGCATTGAAGGCTGAGAGTAACTCAGTTTGGCCGATGGGGGAAGAGGGTCTAGGGAGGGAAGAGAGCAATGTTGGTAAATTGGATAAAGGTTATAGAGGGGCATGAATACCTGTTTGGAGATTTATCCTGGAGGCACTGAGAACTACTAAAGGGCAATCCAAGCAGTGTGCTACAGGATTAACCTGGTAGTGATAATAAAGGATTAGATAGAAAGGGCTCTGCCTCTCTTGCCTCTGAGGAAGCTGTTTTAGTATCTAGTGACAAGAACTTGAACTTCGATGAGGGCAGTGGAACAGAAACCAAAGGATGGATTTGGGGAATTCTTTAAAGTAACAATAGGACTTCTTGCCAGACTGGATTGGTGGTGGTGGAATGCATGGGTGCTGGTGATAGGAGCACTGGAGGTAGAAGGGGCAGTCAAATTAGAGCTGGAAGAAAGTGGATCAGTTAGAAAAGAGGAGGGCTTTTGTAGGGAAGAATTTAATTTTATTATGGTTAAAATTGAAGTGGCAATTATGATTTCCATGGTGAAAATTTAAGGCATCATATAGAGATAAGGCATCATATCACACATTATTTGTTAATATCTTGCATTTGTTTACTAGGAGATAATTTTATGGAGAAAAGCTCCTGAAAAACTGAGGAAACAGAGAACAAACTTTCACCAGCGATTTGAATCTCCAGAATCACAGGCATCTGCTGAACAGCCTGAAATGTGAACTGAACAGGAGAAAAAAAGCAAAAAACTCCTGTAAACCCTTGAGATTAAGTTCAGCAGGTTAAAGATGGTTGCAGCCAGAGGGGGCGGAAAAAGGCCAAAACTCCATATATATTAGTCTTCCTTTATCTTACAGTGCTGCATTTATGATATAATGAAATGTTCTTTTCATGTATATACATTTTTAAAAGTGCTTTCTTTGAAACACTGGAACTTTCTTAAGCTGCCTTTTTTTTTTTAAACTTCCTACTTTGATGATAAGCACTCAGATATGCATCAGCGTAAACATGAAAATTTTTCATGTGAGTAGGCTGGTATTTGTAATTTTGCTTTCTTTCTGCATAATGTTGATTTTAAATCCTTCTCTCTTTTCAGGCTAATGATTACCTCTTATTCTCTACATGCAAAGAATTAAATATTTTGTGTTCAAATAAAATTAGAAAAGCTGAGTGGCCCCTTGTGTCCTGCAAAGGTTTAAAACATGGCATCTCAATATTTTTGAGAACTACATTTGTTTTTACATATGTGTTTGAGAAAAGCATATGGAGTGCTTCACTGCAGGCACTTCTGAGCACCATTCCATGGCTTCCAGAATTTTGTCCTCTTTGAGGTCTTCTGTGCTATGAATATTAGATTTCTTTCCCCAAGGGATTATGTGGCAGGTCATTATGGCCTTTTTTTTGGCCATATTAAGTAACAGTTTTGCTATTTTCCAGTAGTACAGCTGTGTGTTTTCTGCAATGTGGAGTTGACTTAGGTTGGCATTTTAGATTTGTTAAAACTGTTTTTTCCATAAATACTTTGAAACATATTTATATATTTCAATTTAAGGAATCTTTTTGCCATGTGTATGCAAATATCATTTTCTTCATAAATTCATTCTCTCTTCAGGGAAAATGTTGGGATGGGGGACTGAGGAGGACCTGTGAAGCATGTCGTTATCTAGATCTGGGTAATTTCATGTTTATTAAACTCGAACTTTGGCTAAACTCACATTGAAACTTCATCCCGTCTCTTAATTTTTTAACACTAAATTCAAGTCATTTGTTTAAAGTCTCTAAAAAAGAAGATTGCAGTCATCCCTTCATGTGCATGGGGTCTGATCGCAAATACACTAAATGTGGAGTGTAGGAACCAAAATGAAACCTGCTGTATGGCAACTACTTTCACTTACGGTTCATTGGTTTTTGTACCAATATTTTTTAATGCACTTCAGTGCAAGTCTTGTCAGTTAACCTTACTTTATGAGTAAGCTAAATAACCCAAATTACATTTCTTTAAACCTGTTTTACTGCTATGGCACTTTGATAAAATGGTCAGTAACCAGCTTTACTGGCAAAAGGGTCCATGTACCATGTGCTGGAGCATCTGTTCTACATGTGGATATCTATGAATGGTAATGTTTTCCTTCATGTAAGTGCCTATTCAGAGTTTCAAAATTTTAAAATGCCAAATATTTTCATGGTCATTTGCATGTAGTAATGTAGAAAATATTCAAAAAGATTTTGAAAAACAATTGTATTTAACCAGCCTCAAATTGTGCAACCATGATGTATAATAAAGAATTTGAAACAGAAACTGAGTTTGCTGTTTGAATCATTAATATAGCTCTATTCTCAAATCTCATTGTTAGATTTATTGTTAAGGATAGGATTGTTCAGTAGTTTAGGAAGCTGTAATTGTGATAATGAATTTTTATAAATATTACTGGTTTCAATTTTAAATAGCTATGTAATGATTTTAATAGGCTGGTTTAAAACTGTCATATACAGGATGCCTATACATTTTGCTGAAGACTTTTTGTAGCATAACCAATTTGAAAAATAAAAATTCAAATTTAGTATTTGGTGATTTCAGTCAAAAGTCAGCCAGTTAATTAGATGATAAACTGAAAAAGAAATTTGTGTCTTTAGTGAAGAGTTACAATGTCTAATCCACTGGTTCACAACCCTGGCTGCATATTAGAATCACCTTAGAAGCTTTTAAAAATAACCAGGCCCGGGTCCTACTCTGACCAATGAAACAAGAATCTCAGAGACTGGGCCATAAGCATTCAAAACAAAACAACCTCAAAAAAATACCTGTAATCCCAGCCACTTCAGGAGTCTGAGGCAAAAGGATCACCTGAAGCCAGGAATTCGAGACCAGCCTGGCCAAAGCAGTGAGACCCTATCTCTACAAAAAAAATTTAAAATGAGCTGGGCATGGTGGTATGCACCTGTATTCCCAGCTAGCTACCCAGGAAGCTGAGACAGGAAGATCCCTTTGAGAGGTGAAGCCAGCTGAACTTCTGGGTCGTGTGGGGACTGGGAGAACTTTTCTTACAAGAGGATTGTAGAATGCACCAATCAACACTGTAGCTAGGATTGTAAAACGCACAAATCAGTGCTCTGTGGCTAGCTGGAGGTTTGTAAAATACGCCAATCAGTGCTTGTGAAAACGCACCAATCAGGCTGGGTGCAGTGGCTCACGCCTGTAATCCCAGCAATTTGGGAGGCTGAGATGGGCGGATCATCTGAGGTCGGGAGTTTGAGACCAGCCTGACCAACATGGAGAAACCCCATCTCTACTAAAAATACAAAATTAGGTCGGCGTGGTGGCACATGCCTGTAATCCCAGCTACTCTGAGGCAGGAGAATCGCTTGAACCCAGGAGGCGGAGGCTGCAGTGAGCCGAGATCGCACCAATGCACTCCAGCCTGAGCAACCAGCAAAACTCCGTCTCAAAAAAAAAAAAAAAAAACAAAAACAAAAACCAAAAAAACAAAACGCACCAAACAGCACTCTGGCTAGCTAGAGGTCTGTAAAGTGAACCAAGCAGTGCTCTGCAGAATGGACAGCAGAATGTGGGCGGGGACAAATAAGGAAATAAAAGCTGGCCACCCCACAGCCAGCAGCGGCAGCCGGTCCAGGTCCCCTTCCATACTGTGGAAGCTCTGTTCTTTCGCATTCACGATATATCTTGCTGCTGCTCACTCTTTGGGTCCGTGCCACCTGTTTTTTATTTTATTTTATTTTATTTATTTTTTTTGAGACGGAGTCTCGCTCTGTCGCCCAGGCTGGAGTGCAGTGGCCGGATCTCAGCTCACTGCAAGCTCCGCCTCCCGGGTTTACGCCATTCTCCTGCCTCAGCCTCCCGAGTAGCTGGGACTACAGGCGCCCGCCACCGCGCCCGGCTAGTTTTTTGTATTTTTTAGTAGAGACGGGGTTTCACCATGTTAGCCAGGATGGTCTCGATCTCCCGACCTCGTGATCCGCCCGTCTCGGCCTCCCAAAGTGCCGGGATTACAGGCTTGAGCCACCGCGCCCGGCCCCGTGCCACCTTTAAGAGCTGTAACACTCATGGCAAAGATCGGCGGCTTTGTTCTTTTAAGTCAGCCAGACTGCAAACCCACTGGAAGGAACCAACTCCGGACACACCTTGAGCACAGGAATTTGAAATTACACTGAGGTGATCATGCCACTGCACTCTAGCCTGGGTGGCAGACACCATGTCTCAAAAGAGAAATCTACCCAGAGTTGAGAACCACTGATCTAAACCCTTAAAAATTTTATTTCTTTAACGAAGAATTTTCTCATTGTTTTGATATTGCTGAGGAAGAAAAACTTTTACCTTTTTAGGATGAGTTATTGGGGGCCTGCAAATTAAATAGACAAGAGACATGGCCAGAAGCCTAACTCTTTGAGAGGCCAGGGCCAGAAGATTGCTTGAGCCCAGGAGTTTGAGACCAGCCTGGGCAACATAACCAGACCCTGTATCTATGAAAAAAAACCCCAAAACATAGGGGAAGTGGTGGGGAGTAAGAGTACTTATGGGAAAACAAAGATAAAATGAGCTCTTATGCAAACAGATGGAAGATAAAATTTTGTTACAATGTCGGTTCACGGGTGGTAGCCATTTATTGTCTCAGGAGATAAGTCAGTCTTTCCTGGTTGCTCCCAGGAAGGGGATTTTTTTTAGCTCTTTTGAGAGCCCAGGCTTTTAGACAGCTAAGGGATTTCAAAAACAAGTGATTATAAAATTAAAGATGCTCTCATTTAGAAAAAAAATAGGTCTAAAATATAACACAATTATGGATTAGAACTGTTATGCAGCTCAGTATTAGAATAAAGCAAAGGTTTTCCAGGTCTGCTGTTATGCCCCGGAGAGAAAGCAAGACAGAGCAGGACCATGTGGGTGCTATCTGTACAAGTTCTACAGATGCATCCAACAGGTGCCTCATCCCTTCCAGCTCTAACATTTCATGATTCTAAGAGTAAATCTTTCTTTCTTTTCTTTTTTTTAAAATTGAGATGGAGTCTTGCTCTGTCGCCCAGGCTGGAATGCAGTGGTGCAATCAACCTATGAATTTGAGGATTAAGTTCCCAACACAAAAAACTTAGGGGACACATTCAAACCATAGCAAGCACTAACTGATAGTCTGTAAATATGCTAAATCCATGCATAAATATAGAAATAAATAGAAGGGGAAAGGAAGTGGGAGAAGATCACCTACGTGGTAGAAATAAAACAAGTTAATTTCTTCTTCACCTTTGCTTTTGCTATTAAGAAAACCTGGTGTAGGTTTCACAAAAGCACATCCTGTAGATTACTGTCTCATACCTTGTCTACCAAATTCTGTAATTTGAAGTTTCTAGTATTTTTCTGACATTAAGGTTATCATGATCTAGACACTGAACTATTGCTTATCCTAAGTGAACTTTTAAGATTTACTCTTGGCCAGGCACGGCGGCTCATGCCTGTGATCCCAGCACTTTGGGAGGCCAAGGCAGGCGGATCACGATGTGTCCGGAGTTTGTTCCTTCCGGTGGGAACTTCTTTATCTTACAAGAGGATTGTAAAATACACCAATCAGCACTCTGTAGATAGGATTGTAAAACTGCAACCTCTACCTCCCGGGTTCAAACGATTCTCCTGCCTCAGCTTCATAAGTAGCTGGGACTACAGGCACGTGCCACCAGGCCTGGATAATTTTTTGTATTTTTAGTAGAGATGTGGTTTCACCACGTTAGCCAGAACGGTCTCGATCTCCTGACCACGTGGAGAGGTGAAGCCAGCTGTACTTCTGGGTCGGGTGGGGACTTGAAGAACTTCTTTATCTTACAAGAGGATTGTAAAATACACCAATCAGCACTCTGTAGATAGGATTGTAAAACACACCAATCAGCACTCTAGCTAGCTAGAGGTTTGTAAAATGCACCAATCAGCACTCTGTAAAAATGCACCAATCAGCTCTCTGTGGCTAGCTAGAGATTTGTAAAATGGACCAGTCAGTGCTCTGTAAAATAGACCAATCAGCAGGACATTGGTGGGTACAAATAAGGGAATAAAAGTCGGCCGCCAGCCCCCAACCAGCAGCAGTGACCCGCTTGGGTCCCCTTCCATGCTGTGGAAGCTTTGTTCTTTCACTCTTCACAATAAATCTTGCTGCTGCTCACACTTTGGGTCCATGCCACCTTTGAGAGCTGCAACACTCACTGCGAAGATCTGCAGCTTCATTCTTGAAGTCAGCGAGACCACAAACCCACTGGAAGGAACAAACTCTGGACACATCGTGATCCGCCTGCCTTGGCCTCCCAAAGTGCTGGGATCACAGGCATGAGCCGCCGTGCCTGGCCAAGAGTAAATCTTAAAAGTTCACTTAGGATAAGCAATAGTTCAGTGTCTAGATCATGATAACCTTAATGTCAGAAAAATACTAGAAACTTCAAGTTACAGAATTTGGTAGACAAGGTATGAGACAGTAATCTACAGGATGTGCTTTTGTGAAACCTACACCAGGTTTTCTTAATAGCAAAAGCAAAGGTGAAGAAGAAATTAACTTGTTTTATTTCTACCACGTAGGTGATCTTCTCCCACTTCCTTTCCCCTTCTATTTATTTCTATATTTATGCATGGATTTAGCATATTTACAGACTACCAGTTAGTGCTTGCTATGGTTTGAATGTGTCCCCTAAGTTTTTTGTGTTGGGAACTTAATCCTCAAATTCATAGGTTGATTAGAGGTGAGGCCTTTGGGAGGTAATTAGGATTAGATAAAAGTTCTTAGTGTGGGTCCCCCATGAAATGACTGGTGGCTTCGTAAAAAAAGAGAAACCTGAGTTGACACACAACGTCTCGCTCTCTGGTCATGTGATGCCTTCTACCAAGTTATGTCAAGAGGGCCATCACCAGATGCCAGCCTCTTGATCCTGGACTTCCTAGCCTCTAGTAACTGTAAGAAATAAATTCATTTTATTTACAAATTAGTCAGTCTGTGGTGTTCTGCTATAGCAATGCAAAATGGACTAAGTGTTATCTTGGCCCTATCCTGCAGGAACTTTAATCAGAGCAGTGGTTCTCAAAAGTGTGGTCTCAGACCAGCGGAGTTGCATCATCTGAAATGTTTTAGAAATGTAAACTCTCAGATCCCACTCCAGATCTACTGAATCAGAAACTTCAGGGATGGGGCCCAACAATCTTGTTTTTAATGATTCTTTTCTGATGATTCCGATGCACTCTAATGTTTAAGAACCACTGACCCAGAGACACAATTACGACAGTTTTCATTCTATGATAGCGCCTCTACTGGAACCTATGATGTGTAAGAGAAGCACCCAGTGTGTTCACAGGTACAGAGGTGAGAAACGATGATATAACTGGTGTACAGTTCTACCATGAATAGAATGGTAGGTGTGGGGAGTAGAAATAAAGCTGGAAGAGGCATATAGGGCGAACCAATTTAGGACAGAACCTGGATGCCGTATGATGGAATATGGGCTTTATCTGAACATTTATTCAGAATCACTAAAGGACTTTAAGCAGGAGTAACTTCTAAGATTTGTGTTTTCAAAAGATCATTATGGTGCTATGGCAAAGTATAGGAGGATATCAGTTACACAGTTGTTGCATTAATCCATTCAACAAGCAAAATAAAATATTTATAGAGGCTCTAATATGTGTTAGGTGCCGATTACACTTACTGCTATAAATATGACATGACCAGTCTAGATATGACATCTCTTTTTTTGTAAAAGCAAAATTTTATATTGAATTTTCCCATTACAATGTTTATAGTAGAACTTAATGAATGGCTGAAAGGGAAAGCCTGTATGTGCTATCATAAAATTCAGATTGCACTTTCTACTTCCAAGGAAGTGCAAACAAAATTACAGTTAAAATAGTTTTCAGAATTTTTTTTTTTTTTTCTGTAAAACTATACTAGGGTTGGGCTAGATCTGTAAGACTAGTAACTGCCAGGTGCTATGGCATGCACCTGTAGTTCAGCTACTCAGGAGGCTGACGCAGGATTGCTTGAGCCCAGGAGTTCAGGATCACCCTTTCAAACAAACAAAAAAGACTAGTACAATTGTTGATTCTGACCCAATATGCTGCTCCTGTCCAAAAAGCCCACCTATTTGCTTTGAAACCAGAAAGACTGGCTGGGCATGGTGGCTCACACCTGTAATCCCAGCACTTTGGGAGGCCAAGGCCGGTGGATCACTTGAGGCCAGAAGTTCTGAGACCAGCCTGGCCAACATGGTGAAACTAAAGAGAATATAAAAATTAGCCAGGTATTGTGGTGCAGGCCTGTAGTCCCAGCTACTCGGGAGGCTGAGGCATGAGAATTGCTTGAGCCTGGGAAGTGGAGGTTGCAGTAAGCTATGATTGCGCCACTGCACTTCAGCCTGGGCAACAGAGTGAGATTCTGTCTTAAAAAGAAAAAAAAAAAAGATTTAGATTAGTATCTGAATCTACCACTTAGTGGGGAAAGTTACTTAACCTGGTGACAATAATACCTCTAAATGGTTGTCAAGCATATGAAAAGATTAAAATGAATAATATAGTACTTGTGTCAGTTACCTATTAAATGTTTGGTTTATCCTTCATTCTCCTAGTTTCCAAATCTGATGACACATCATTGTTTATTGACATTTTCTAGCATATTTAGTCACTCACTACATTATCTAAGGAGTCCTGTAAAATCTTTCCATTCCATATACATGGTCTCCATCATACTTCAGATACAGGAATCTACCACCTTCAGCTACAACTGTTGCTAAAGTTGTAATCTTCCTCCCTGCACATTTGTGTTTACCCTAGTCTATCCTAGGTACTTCCTAATGAATGATTTCTCTTCTCAAAAATGTAATCACTATTTGTAAGTCATAGAATTAGGCCTGCCTTAACTCTGGTATTTACATTTTTTCAGTATGTATTTTCCTTAGTTAAGCCTCTGCTTACATCGTTTCCTCTGACTAGAATTTACTTACCACTTCTCTATATGTTTTACTTTAAAGTCTGGCAGAAATCTCCTTACCACTCTAAAATTGCTCCTTTCTTTGAACTGCCATTAGCCTATTAGAGTAATAAGTGCATTATTTAATATGTACTGTTCCTATCACCAAAACCAGGTCAGAAACTTTGAAAGCAAAGGACTGTCTCCTTGTATCCCTGATGTTTAAAAATTATTTTGTGAATCAAAGACAGGTGGCAAATTGTCACTGGAATCCTATTAGACATACAGTATTGTGTATTACATAACACGTTCCTTCAAGTTGTAAGATCTTAATGATTTAAGTATAAAGAGATGTGAAGATGCCAAACTTGGGAATTTTTTTTTTTTTTTTTTTTAATACGGAGTCTCACTTTTTTGCCCAGGCTGGAGAGCAGTGGTCCAATCTCGGCTCACTGCAACCTGTAGCACCCAGGTTCAGACGATTCTCCTGCCTCGGCCTCCCTAGTAGCTGGGATTACAGGCGTGCACCACGACGCCCAGCTGATTTTTGTATTTTAGTAGAGACGGGATTTCATCACGTTTGCCAGGCTGGTCTAGAACTCCTGACCTCAGATGATCCACCGGCCTCGCCCTCCCTAAGTGCTGGGATTACAGGCGTGAGCCACCACGCCCAGCTTAAACTTGTTGAATCTAACATGTTTTTTTTTTTTTTTGAGACGGAGTCTTGCTCTGTCGCCCGAGCTGGAGTGCAGTGGCCAGATCTCAGCTCACTGCAAGCTCCGCCTCCCGGGTTTACGCCATTCTCCTGCCTCAGCCTCCGGAGTAGCTGGGACTACAGGCGCCCGCCACCTCGCCCGGCTAGTTTTTTTTGTATTTTTAGTAGAGACGGGGTTTCACCGTGTTAGCCAGGATGGTCTCGATCTCCTGACCTCGTGATCCGCCCGTCTCGGCCTCCCAAAGTGCTGGGATTACAGGCTTGAGCCACCGCGCCCGGCCTGAATCTAACATGTTGCAGCCTCACATGAGGACACGGTATTCAACAAATGCAATGGAACTAAACTATGGCTGGGGTACAGAGCACATATTTTTGCCATGTGGTTGTGACATAGCTGCTAGGATGATGTACACAAACTGCTCACATTAGAGCAAAAGTACTTACGTAATACAAGGGGTTTAATAGTGCAACACTATTTCTTAGCAACGTTTCTGAGGAGCATATCAAGTTATTATCGCTAATGTTACCATATCAGGAAAGGACGGTTAACAATGCAAGAAACTTTTGGGAAATGCTATTTAGTGTTTGAGTCCGCAAGACACACTCGTCCCCTGAGCATTCGCAGTTGCTGCTGCACCATCCATTCTCACTGCTCACCCACATGCTTCTAGACACTGGCTTGCCAAAGGACTAGTTTGCATCACGCGACACGACTAGCAGGCCCCCTCCGCTCATCTATGACATCCCAAAGATGCCTGATTATTTTCCCTTCTTTAGGGAAAGCTGGTCCCAATCACCAACAAAACTGAGAAACAGAACGAGAATTATGTCTAGCGGTTTTCTCTGCGAAGCTGCTTCTTCCCTGAAAGAACACCGTTACGGCACGGGTTTTTCCTTAACGGTCAGGCGTTTTCCCGGGCAGCTTACCTGCTCGGTCTGGGTCTTTCTGGACAGCAGGCGCAGGAGATGCGCGTCATTGTCCGCCGCCGTGTCCGCGGCTGCTGCCGGCGCCTGTGGAACTTGCGGCCTCGATGTCCTTCTCCCGGTGTGCCCTATTGTGGGCTCGGCTCCCAGCAGGGCGCCAGGCTGGCCACCGGGCAGCCATCTGCTCTGCCCTTCGCCCCCACTTTGGGCCCTTTCCTGGCCTTCTGGGGCAAGTTTCTGTCCTTGCTACCGCGTCCTCCTCTGCTTCAGGTGGCTCCAAAATCCCGAACACGTCGTTGTTCGTGCCCCTGACTGTGAAACCTCAGGGCCCCAGCGCCGATGGCGACGTCGGGGCCGAGCTAACCCGGCCTCTGGACAAGAGTGAGTGCGGGAACTACTGAGGGCGGTAGGGAGTGGTGTGTGCCAGGCCGAGACTGGTTGGGAGGAAGCTGCACCTCCTTCCCTGGGGATCCGAGGTCCCATCGAATGTTGTCATCGTGCTTCTCAATGTCTGCCTCCTTCGCTGGTGTGTGAGCCCCTTAAACAGCTTGGGACTGTGTCTGATTAATTCTTAACGCCTCGTCCCAGAAGCGGCCTTTTCCCTTTTACTGACCTGCTCTCTGAATGGTTTAAACACTCATGTGTTGGGACGATTTGACTTTTTTTGAGTTGTTATTTGGACGCCCGCTCTTTCTTGCATTCTTCTTTGTTTCTCTCCCGCCCCCAGAAGGGGAATGGGATGTGGCAATGAAAAGCCAGCGGAGGCTTCTTTTAGGATTCTTTGCCATTGAGGAGGCGCCGACTCATACCGCGCTGTTAGGCTGTGTGGTGGTTGCCAAGAGGAACCAGACTCAGATCCCAATCCCCTCTTAAGAAACGTAACGGTTTCTTGGGGAATGACACGTGTATGGAAAGTGAACTGTAATACAAGGTAGAACATGACAAGGTAGAACAAAGTAGGGTATCCCCGGCTCCAGAGAGAAAAGAAGAGGGTAGCATCAGTGAGTGGCAGCGGGCTTTGCTCAGCAAAACTGAAGTTCGGATGGATTCGTTGACAGAGAGGCATGTGAATGTTTTCAAGGTGAGTTTCGGGATGATTAGGGAGGTAAGGGAGTTTCCTCTGACCAAATGAAACTGGGAGGTTGAGGAAATGCTATCCAGGAATTGCCTCCAGGAATAGGAGGAGAAATGTCTCACTTCAACAAGCGACATTGGTGCCTCCTATTGTAAATCTAAAATATAAACTACAACATGTTTTTCAGAGCAGAAGTACAGTACTTTCACTAAACATGTGATGGAACTCACAGTATATATGTTCTTTGACCTGTTCTTCCAAGTCATTGTTAAGCAAGGCCTTTCACTTTACTTGGAGTTGGGAGACTGTCTTTGTTTCCTGCTGTTAAAACAGAATACCTGAGACTGAGTAATTTATAAGCAATAGAGGTGTATTTAACTCATGGTTCTAGAGGCCAGGATCTGATGAGGGCCTTTGGCTGCATCATCGCATGATGGAAGGTGGAAGGGCAAGTGAGCCTGTGAGACAGAGAAAGCGGGCTGAACTTACCTTTTTTTTCCAGGAGCCCACTCCTGCAACAACTAACTGACTTCTGTGATAATGGCATTAATCCACTCACAAGGGCAGACTCCTCTTGTCTTAATCACCTCTTAAAGGTTCCACCTCTCAACTGTTAAAATAGCAATTAAATTTCAGTATAAGTCTTGGAGAAAACATTCAAACCATAGCAGAGAGTGTATTATTTTAATAATGTAATTATACTATTATTTCTTTATTTTTAAATTGTAAAAATACATAAAATTTACTCTTTTAAACTTTTTTTTAGTTTTTTTTCCTTTACTCTGTTTTTTTAGAGACAGGGTCTTGCCCTGTACCCAAGCTGGAGTGTAGTGGTATGATCATAGCTCACTGTAACCTCCAACTCCCAGGCTCAAGCAATCCTTCTGGCTCAGCCTTCTAAGTAGCTAGGATTACAGGCATGCACCATCATGCCTGGATAATTTTTAAATTTTTTGTAGAGATGGGGTCTTGCTCTGTTGCCCAGGCTGGTCTCAAACTCCTGAGCTCCAGGGATCCTCCTGCCATGGCCTCCCAAAGCACTGAGATTACAGACCTGAGCTACTGCACCCAGCCAGTCTTAAATATTTTTAAGCACACAGGTCACTAGTGTGTTAAGTATATTGACATTGTTGAGAAATAGATGAGAACTTTTTCATCTTGCAGAGTTGAAACTCAAATAATAGTTTACCCATTAAAGAACAATTTTCCATTTGTTTTATATTATTTGAAGGCATAAGGTAATTTGGATGAGATAATTTGCCTTATTGTATTCAAATATTGATAAATTCTTATTTTCTGCAGCTATTATAATTTACCTGAAAATGTAAATGTCTTTGCTGCTTCCTGTAAGAAGATGGAGTAAAGACATAAGTTTGTCAGCACTAGATTTTCTTCTGGTGGAGAATCCTTAGCTACTTCATTGGGTCTGTGTGCCAGGTGATTTTTCATCTCCTTTGACTGGGATTGGTCCAGATGTTGAATTTACTAGAATGATTTTTCAGCATGGCAGGAGGGGCTACAGAAGATGATAAATTACTACACTCTGATATAGCCATGTGATTAAGGTGTCAGATTTCCATTTAGCTTAGCAATCGGGACAAGAAGCTGTCACTTCTCAATCTCTTTTGCCTACTCATAGCCCAAAAAGTTGAGGTACTTAAAGGCTTTATCCTGCGTCACGTTGCTGCTTTATTCCGTGTTCTCTATGGGGTGTCTCATTCTCGCTCTCTCCCTCACTAATTCAGTATTCCTTTCAGATCTTTGTCTCTACCCTGGACCTCTCTCCTTCACCCTGGATGTATATATCTTGCTGCCTACCAGGTGTCTCCACTTGTCTTTCTTACACACACCTCACCTTAGCATGTCAAGACAACTTACCTTCCTCCTGGTAGACCTGCTCCTCCTTCCAGCCTGCTTCTCCAGGTGCTCAGGTCAAACCTGGTAGTCTTTGTTCTTCCATCCCTCACCCCTACATCTAACAATCAGAGAAAGCCCAGTTGATGAGTCTTGTTGATTCTACCTCATAAATATTGAATTCATTCATTTCCCTCATTCTCCACTGCAACCAGCTTAGTCTAAATTGCCAACTTCCATCTTTTGACTGGACTGCACATATAGCCCCTTATGTGTCTCCTCATATGCCTTTGATCCCTCCATTCTATTCTCTACCTGCAGTCAGAATGTTCTTTTAAAAAGACTAGGCTGGGCGCAGTGTCTCATGCCTGCAATCCCAGCACTTTGGGAGGCCCAGGAGGGTGGATTGCTTGAGCCCAGGAGTTAAACATGGCGAAACTCCATCTCTACAAAAAATACAGAAGTTAGCCAGGCATGATGGTGTGCGCCTGTAGTTCCAGCTACTTGGGAGGCTGAGGTGGGAGGGTGGCTTGAGCCTGGGTAGTAGTAGAGGTTGCAGTGAGCCGAGATTGCACCATCACACTCCAGCCTGGGTGACAAGAGTGAGACCCTGTCTCAAATAAAAAAAGAAAGATACAATTTTAATTTACATACCAGAAAGCTCACCCTTTAAAAGTGTATAATTCGGCCGGGCGCGGTGGCTCAAGCCTGTAATCCCAGCACTTTGGGAGGCCGAGATGGGCGGATCACGAGGTCAGGAGATCGAGACCATCCTGGCTAACCCGGTGAAACCCATCTCTACTAAAAAAAAAAATACAAAAAACTAGCTGGGCGAGGTGGCGGGCGCCTGTAGTCCCAGCTACTCCGGAGGCTGAGGCAGGAGAATGGCGTGAACCCGGGAGGCGGAGCTTGCAGTGAGCCGAGATCCGGCCACTGCACTCCAGCCCAGGCAACAGAGCGAGACTCCGTCTCAAAAAAAAAAAAAAAGTGTATAATTCATTGGTAGTATATTTGCAGGATTGTGCAATCATCACCATAATTTCATTTTAGAACATTTTTATCACCCTGAAAAGAAGCCTGATATCTATTAGCAAGTCACTCTAGTCCCCCAGTCCCCAGTATCTTTTTTTTTAGCCCCAGATAACCACTAATCTACATTCTGTCTGTTGATTTGCCTGTTGTGTGTATTTCGTATTAATAGCGTCATACAGTATGTGGTCTTTTGTAACTGGTTTCTTTTACTTTACATAATGAGAAATTTCACATTTTGGAAGCATTTTGAGTAAAACAGCATGAATCTTATATAACATGGTAGTATTAGTCACAGAAAATAGATTAATTCTAAATAAATGTGATCTGTCTTTAGTTTGTATCGAGTTTGTAGGTCAGCAGAATTTTCCCAAGCAGTTGCACTTGCTTTTTTCCAATCTTTTATTTGTCATTGATTTTTCTACCCTTGATACTAAGAAATTGTTGGCCAGGAGCAGTAACTCAAGCCTGTAATCCCAGCACTTTATGGGAGACTGAGGCTGGTAGATCACCTGAGGTCAGGAGTTTGAGACCAGCCTGACCAACATGGAGAAACCCTGTCCCTACTAAAAATACAAAATTATTCGGGCATGGTGCATGGTGATGCATACCTGTAATCCCAGCTACTTGGGAGGCTGAGGCAGGAGAATCTCTTGAGCCCAGGGGGTGGAGGTTGCGGTGAGCCGAGATCACGCCATTGCACTCCAGCCTGGGCAACAAGAGTGAAACTCCATCTTCGAAAAAAAAAAAAAGAAACTGTTGTTCTACTCAGCACAAAGTAACAGAGACCCAAAAATCTGCCTGTGGTCTGGAATATAAATACACACACACACACACACACACACACACACACACGCTCTGTGTGTGTATGTGTATCTCATAGTTAATTGTGGGCAGATCTAGTGGCTAAACCAGTGATTCTGAAATTTCCTCATTCTGTCAAAGTTTTGTTAGTGGGAAGCTTTGTTCAGGCTTGATTTCTTCAATGAGTGTTGTGTGTATTGGACTGTGTGAAAATGTGGTTGGCACATTTGCAGAAGGTAAAAATACAGGCCACTTGGCCTTTCTGAATTTCATGGGTAAAGTCTATGTCCTCATTGTGGCTTCTCCTCCTAGAAATACATAGTGTGTGGCTGAGTCAGTAAAATGTTTATTGAATAATGCTGTAGTATTTTAACATATACAACCATAATACAATCTCAGCTTGATTAGTTTAAAATATTTTTACCTGTAAGATTATTGATTCATAGTGGCATGTTATCTTCCAATAGCATAGACATTTCTCTGCTGTCACCCTTGACAGTCATCTAACCCTTGCTTGAGTAATTCAATTGTCAAGAAGCTCTCACTTTTCACTGTTCTAATTGTTAGGAAGTTCTTGTATAAATTCCACTGAAATATGCTCCCACTGACTTTAGTTTTGCCAGGTAGCACAAAACAAGTGTAATCTTTTGTCCCTGAAATCATCATCCTCAAACTTAAGATCAACCTGGCTTCCTTAAGCATGAGGATCTGGTCCTTGCTGTGTTGGTTGTCTTTCTGGATGTTTTAGCTGCTCGCTGTTTGGATGTACAGAATAGTTATAGTGAATAACGCTGTGGCTCTCGACATATAAATGGCCTGGTGAAGGCTTGAGGCTGCCTCTGATCCCAGAGTGCGTTGCTCATTCCTCTGAGGTATAACAGGGTGTTGCATTGTTTGACTCGATCATTTTTCTTAACACTCCCATCGCATATCAATTCATAAAGAAGGATCAACTGAAACCTTCTAGTTCTTGCAACACTCATTAAACTGCTGCCTTTAGTGTTACTGCTTCAAGTTTCTTTTGCCTTTTTTTCAGCATTTATCTAAGATAAGGAAACATATTAAATTTTGACATCTCTCTTCTAGATGAAGTAAAGAAGGTCTTAGACAAGTTTTACAAGAGGAAAGAAGTTCAGAAACTGGGTGCTGATTATGGACTTGATGGTAAGGCCCAAAACATCTTCATAGAGATATTTTATTACCTCTTACAGTACAGCTTGGTCAGGATTGTGCGACCCCTTGTGTGACCTGGAAATAAGTACATATGCTTCTGGCTGGGTGGGAGACTGGCAAGGCTCACCTGATGAGCCATACTGCACAGCAGAGGAGCTGCAGGTGCGGCCTTCCTTCATGCTGTGCTAGGACTTCAGTTTTAGCCCAGATCGTAATAAACCAGCTGTACTACCAAAAAAAAAAAAAAAAAAAAAGGAAAAAAAAGACTCTTTGATGAGTTTGGTGTGGTGTTTCTGTGTGCTTTTTAAAATGAGAACTAAGCCTTAGATCTTTTCATTTTGTGTTTCTACAGCTCGTCTCTTCCACCAAGCTTTCATAAGCTTTAGAAATTATATTATGCAGTCTCATTCCCTGGATGTGGACATTCACATTGTTTTGAATGATATTTGCTTCGGTGCAGGCAAGTGTTTAGAGACTTTTTAAAATCCTATTGAACATACCTTCTATTTTTTCTCATACTTCATGTTCATTTCTCTAGAAGGGCTTATTTGGTTTAGAATGGGTCTGGTAACATCCTCTGTAAATAATTCAGTGCTTTGACAGGATGACTTCTAGGTTGTTTGCTTTTATATTGGGTCCCTGAGCTAGTTATTACATCACCCATATGTCTTAGACTGGAGGAAAACTGGGGCCCAGTGAAATAAAGCTCTTACACAAGTTAGAATTAATGCATAACAGATTCCGTCTATTTCTGCCGCTGGCTTCCTTCTTCCTCATATCAGGACATAGTTCTTACTATAAAAGAAAAAAAAAATCAGAATATCATCGTTTTATTCCCACAGGCAGTTTGGCTTTGGTTATGTATTTGACTCTTAGACCTGTATCTTGTGCCCAGCACTGAGGATACAACACAGAATGGGACATGCCCCAGCCTCCTCTCAGAGCCACTAAGATGTGGAGAATTCTTGCTGAGGAACAAACACATGTTTTGCCTGTCTGTGGTTTTCGAAGTTTAAAAAATGTTTGTACCTTCATCTCTGTAATGTACATGTCTAGGTTCTTTATTTTTAATTTAACTTTTGCCAGTGCTAATCTTTGCCTGTTTGTACTAAAAGAGTAGAACATGGTGGTTGCTAGCCAATTTCCTGTTTTCCTGAAAATATAAATGAAATTAAAAGGAAAAAGTAAGACAAAACAGGATCCCAGAAAAGGATAAAGCCCGTAACTTCAGGACTTTTCTACTTTTGTTTTCTTTTTTTTCCTTTTTTTTTTTTGAGACAGGGTCTCGCTCTGTCACCCAGGCTGGAGTGCAGTGGCTCAGTCTCAGCTCAGTGTGTAGCCTCAACCTCCTGGGCTCAAGCCATCCTTCCAGGTCGGCTTTCCAAAGTGCTGGGATTGTTGACGTGAGCTACTGCGCCCAGAGAGGACTTTTCTTTTTATCCTGGCAATGCCCCCGCACCTTAGCTTACTAAGAAAAAAGATTTCACTAAATTTAGTTACGAATTTTATGTAGATTGCACATGTTAATACAGTGTTTTATTTTCCAGCTCATGTGGATGATTTATTTCCATTTTTCTTGAGACATGCCAAACAAATATTTCCTGTGTTGGACTGTAAGGATGATCTACGTAAAATCAGTGATTTAAGAATACCACCTAACTGGTTAGTTTCTCCTTTTGTGGATTTGAAATTTTCAGTTTCTAATCTTGGATGATTCATGGTCATTTTTTTTATTGTATTCTAGATAATAAATTTTAAGGAGTCTGGATTAGGTTGTTTTCCTAAAATAAAAAGAGGCAATTAACTCTGTTAGGCAATTAACTGGTATCTCACCTTGATGCACATTGAGTGTGGTTTTAGGTTTTATTAGGGCAGATCTAGAATAGCCGTGACTTAACGATGTTGTCCTTAAGTCTAAGCTATGGCCTTCCTGATGTTTTAGCTGAGTGCCTGGGTGTTAATGAGTTCTTTCCACCATGGCTGGAACTGCAACATCACCTAGCACTTGAGACATCTTTGAAACTTTCCACTCAAAGCCTTGGTAGGCTGCTCATTCCTAGACCCTGCCGATTCTTACCTTGTACATGGTTAGCCCAGCCCTTGGCCAGTAACTTACAGGGAACCCCCACACAGACTTCTGGGCTCTCCTTCTATGCACCCTTCTCTTCCACACTCTGTTCTTCACATTTTGGCTGCTCCGAACTTGATCTCTGCTGCTCACTTCAGTGAGCCTGTCATATTCTGCTTGGGTTCCACCTCCCTATGCCTTACTGGGGTGCAGTACGGCTCATCCCAAGTGTTCTTTTCTTTCAAGAATTGCAGTCCTGCATTGCCTATGTCCCGTGTCCCCACACATTTACTGCATGTATTTTGCCCTGCTTTGTACTTTTTTTTTTTTTGAGACCATTGATTTTTAATATTTTCTTTAAAAAAGTACAAAGGAAATTTAACTCTGTAGGTCAACACAATTCAAGGAAAGAGGGAAAAATGGAATTTCAGAGCAAAGGTTGTTTAGGTTATCACATTCCCACACTCCCAATTCCCATAAAACAAGAATTTCACTCCATGACGCAGAGGAACATTGAATGATAGCTCAGAAATGTTGATAGCTGAGGTACTGAAATTAACAAAAGGATTTTGCTTGTCCTTGATTATTCTGTCCTGTGATGAATAAAATCTACACTAAAGGACAGGTAAGGAAAACTTGTAGCAGAAAAAAGACTAAATGTACCAAACACAGCAGTACAAACCACTCCTTGGCAGAAGTGTGCTTCTAAAAGAATGGGGCCGTAATCAGGTAGCTGAACTACTAGGCTACTGTCACTCCCAGCCCATTCCCAAATAAATAGTGTGGAAGTGTAATAGTGTAGTAGTATTTGATTCAACAAAGAAAGGCTTTCACCCCTATTCAAGGCAAACATTGCCATGACTAGATGAGCCCTGGCAGGTAATAAGACGAGTGTAAAATCACAGGTACTTCTAGTTTATCCCCAGTTATACTGAACTCACACATTGGTGTCATCTTCTCTCATCCCAACACTTGTTCACTCTTTTATGCTGTCTCCAGTGCGAAAGACCTTGGGGAAATAAAAAAATCCTTCAGATAATATATCCTTCTCAGTCTTCAGGTTGTGTAATGCTTCAGTGCTTCAATACTGTTCTAGGTTTACTCACATTCCATCAAATTCAGTTTAATTCACTTATTCTAACTTGAATTACGATATACAAACCCTGACCTCCAAAAGAAGTGTCAGATGAGTCTCTCCCTTGCCCCCAAAGTTTTGTGGGGCTCTCCCTTTTGTTTCCCTCTAGAATGGAACTGTGTTGCCCCTGGCTACCTATAGATGAAAAAATGTAGTTGTTTCTGGAAAAAAAAAAAGACTTGGATTTGCCAAGTTTACTTAAATTGGTATCTTTCCAATCATCTAGGCTGGATATTGCCCACATCTAGTAGGCTATACTTACCCCAGTTCTTTGCAACATATGAGGCACAACATACATATATGTACTTGTTTTGGGTTTTTTTGTTTTTTGTTTTTTGTATTTGAGATAGAGTCTTACTCTGTCACCCAGGCTGGAGTGCAGTGGTGTGTTCTCGGCTCACTGCAACGCCCACCTCCCAGGTTCAAGTGATTCTGCTGCCTCAGCCTCCTGAGTAGCTGGGATTACAGACGTGTGCTACCACACCTGACTAATTTTTGTATTTTTAGTAGATACAGGGTCTCAGCATGTTGGCCGTGCTCGTCTTGAACTCCTGACCTCAGGTGATCCTCCCACCTTGGCCTCCCAAAGTGCTGGGATTACAGGCATGAGCCACCATGCTCCGCCTGTACTTGTTTTTAGTGGGAGGGCAAGTCTAGTGCCAGTTATTCCACTATGGCCAGAAGTAGAAGACTCCATTATTATATTTGTGTATGTTGGAATTCAGGGGCCTACGAATGTTTGCTTTTAGAGTCATGTGTTTAGAGCTGTGGGAATGATGTGAACATAGTATGGAACTGATAGCAGTTTAAATTTATTTTTAGTAACCGCTGAGAAAAAGATATTTGTACAATGGGAAAAATATCCAAGACATTAATTTGCATTTGGGTTTTTCTGTTCTCTAGTTAGTAAATACCATTCCTGGAAACAAGTCATTATTTTAATGTGGATATGAAACCCACTGTTTAGTTTTTCAAAGACTTGATCTGGTGAATATTAAGAGTATATTTCATTTGGCATTTGTTTCATTTGATATCTTTGCCAGGATGGATTTTGAGGTTAATGGATTAAGCTGTTTACTTACTCATGTTTTAGGTACCCAGATGCTAGAGCCGTGCAGCGGAAGATAATATTTCATTCAGGCCCCACAAACAGTGGAAAGACTTATCACGCAATCCAGAAATACTTCTCAGCAAAGTCTGGAGTGTATTGTGGCCCTCTAAAATTACTGGCACATGAGATCTTCGAAAAGAGTAATGCTGCTGTCAGTATATTACCAAATATTTGCTCATTTTTTTCTTAATTTTCTTTTTTGGTGGGAGTGAGAAAAGATGTTTGTAGTAATTTACTGTTAACAAGAAATTACCATATTTCATTGTATCTAAGAGGCTGTCAATTGTAAGATGTACCATTATTTTATATAGAGTTAAGAAAGAAAAAGACGCTACCAACTGACTCTGCCATGCTATCAATTCTAAAGATGCACCTTGATTTCAGAGATACAAAAATGTGAAAACATGTGCCCAGTACAATGAATGAAATACAATATTGAAGAACATTTTACATATGTAGAGAAATGCAGAAAGTAACATACAAATAAGCTTGAACCTATTAACACCACCTCATCATATCTTAACATTTTGTCATACTTGCTTCACTTACTTTTCTAAGAAATAAAATATTGTTGCTATAGTCAAAACTCTGTAGTCCTTTGCCCCCTCAGGTTAAGCACTACTCTATGATATTTAATTTACCTTTTATAGATTAGACCTCTGGTGCTATCAGCTAAAACTAATGATAAAGACTGAAGCCACCTTTTCAAAACTGAAAGGACTGAAGCCCTGTGGTCTGAGGCATCATTTTCACTAAATGGGCTACATTTTGGTTCATTGTTTTATTATGACTTTATAATGTGAGTTTAACCAGTTTTGGTAGGTAATTTGCATTCTCTCTTTTTTTTTTTTTCTTTCTGAACAGTTTGGATAATTTACATACATAATGCCTCTTTATCTGTAAATACTTGAGTACATGTTTCCTGAGAACAGACTTTTTACACAGGATATTTGTCTGAGGCAGGGCATTTAATATTGATAGATTACTCTTCCTTAATACACAGTCCATATTCAAATTTTATCAGTTGACCATTATACCCCATCCTCCACCCTTCCAGGGTTCTTTTCAGGGTCTCACACTGTATTTAGTTGTCACATCTCTAGTTTCCATTAATTTTGGACAGTTCCTCAGTCTTCCTTTGTCTTTCATAACTTGTACATTTTGGAAGACTACAGGTCAGTTGTGTTGTGAACTGTCCCTCAGTTTGGATGTGTCTGATGTTTCCCCATGATTAGATTCAGGCCATTATGATGACCAGCCATCCCAGTTTGCCTAGACTTCTCCAGATTTAGCACCAAGAGTCCTCCATTCTGGGGGACCCAATAGTCCTAGACAAACCAGAATGATTGATCACCCTGATATAGCATTAATATTGGTCCCTCTCAGGGAATTATAATAGGAGATCTTTACATTCTTTTTTTTTTTTTTTTAAGGCGGAGTCTGGAGTGCAGTGGTGTGATCTCGGCTCACTGCAAACTCCACCTCTCCGGTTTACGCCATTCTCCTGCCTCAGCCTCCTGAGTAGCTGGGACTACAGGTGCCTGCCACCATGCCCAGCTAATTTTTTGTATTTTTAGTGGAGACGAGATTTCACCGTGTTAGCCAGGATGGTCTTGATTTCCCAACCTCATGATCCGCCTGCCTCGGCCTCCTAAAGTGCTGGGATTACAGGTGTGAGCCACCGCTTCCAGCCTGTCTTTACATTCTTAAATTGT